>NW_028301541.1:9025000-9142500 GCF_042242905.1 Orbicella faveolata
AGACGTTCGAGCAGTAGTACAACTTACTGAAAACCAAGGCATTTATCACGGTTAACAACGACGTTCTGTCAAGACAATATTTGACACGGCTAATTTGCGCGAGGCGTGCGATACATTCCGATACTATGGTCTTAATATGATCATCAAATGTCGAGTTCGAATCCAAAATCACGCCGAGATCTTTGGCTGATTGTACTGGGGAGATGTCTTTTCCCAACAAAGACAAACGAAAATCATGGAGCTTCGAAGTCATCTGTCGGCTCCCGAAAACAATTAATTTCGTCTTGTCTGGATTTAGTAATAGCCGATTTCTGAAGCACCAGTTGCGCACACCGAGGAGGTCTTCGTTCATCTCCTCAACAATCCGTTGGGTGTCTTGTGAATGAAAAGAAACAAACAATTTTGTATCATCTACATAGCATTCAGTAGAGCAATTCCGTGGAGCTTCCGGTAGATCATTAACGTATATACTAAATAATAAGGGGCCCAGGATGCTACCCTGAGGTACTCCATGTTCAATTGGTATTGGATTGGAAACAGTGGAGTGAATTCGTACAACTTGATATCTATTTGTGAGATAGCTGTTAAACCATTGTAGCACACTAGTTGAGGCGCCAACGTCTTGTAGTTTTCGTAACAGTATTTGGTGGTCGACACTATCAAACGCTTTGCTCATATCTAGGAGAACACAGGCAGTTAATTTCTTTTTATCTATTCCTTTAAGAAATGCATCAGTCGTGCGAAGTAATGATGTTTCAGTAGAGTGCCATTTTTTGCTTCCATTTTGTTTTGTCGTCAGCCTCTTCTTTGTTGTCAAATAGGTGACAAACTGATTATAAGCGACTCTTTCACAGACCTTTGACAACACAGGTAGTAGCGAAATTGGTCTATTATTGTTAGGAAGTTCGTGATTGCCTTGTTTGGGAATAGGTGTGATTTCGGCTGTTTTCCAGATCCCTGGGAATGTTGAAGATGAAAGAGAAGCATTGATGATTGATGTACAAAAGGGAGTATAATCGGCAGGCAGTCTTTAATGACTCGAGTTGGCACTTTATCAATCCCAGGAGCCTTATTAGAAGGCATTGCATTTATAATGTCCTCGACTTGTTTACATTCAACAGAATGAAATGTAAATTGCTCAGATGTCGGAAAAATTCTAGGAGTAAAGATGCTGTTATTCAAGTCGAAGTTGTTCTCTTCAGCCAAAGATTTTATTTTGGAATTGGTTGATTTTCCAACAGACGCAAAAAAATTATTGAAAGTATCCGCCACGATCTTGTCCTCTTTGCTGTAAACTTTAGGGGAGACTGATCTTTTAGGGATGTAGAGCCGGATTGCCTTCCAAATACAATTTGTGTTCCGTGGGTTGTTTTGAATCTGATCTTTGATGAATTCACTCTCCGCTGCTCTGATTGACTTCCTGACTTGGTGTTTAAGGTTTTTATAGGTAGACCAGGCATGTGGATCATTAGTATTGGTGTTTTTAAATTACGCAGCTTTTTACTCTAAACGTTAATTGGACCAATTTTAATGCAGTTTCAATTAATATGAGTTGCTGTGACTGCCTTGTGATCTGCGATGGATAACGTAAGCATAAGCGCCTTTACGAAACTTCCGTGGATTTAAACAAACAAACAGAATAACATCTTAAAAGCACGAAGGTGTATTACTAATTTTGCTCAGTTAGTATTAACCCCTACAGAGGTGATAATGGCTCGTCGACATAAAAGTAGTAAAATACGAACGCCAGCTTTAATCTGTTCAGGCTCCAGGTCCTGGCCTATCATGTTAAAATCTGTCCTTTAATCTTTAATCATTATTTATACACGGTACAAAATTCATCAGGTACAATAAATTCCAAGAAAATGTCTAAGATTCTAAACCTAAAATTCTAATCCTAATATTATATTAACTTACAACAATATTCTACTTATAAACCTGATTTCCATGAATGCCGTGTGTTTAAAAATTATGATAGAGAAAGCGTTTAAATTGATTTAAAGAACCGGCAAACTCTCTACTGTTAAAGGGTAAGCTGTTCCAAAGGGTTACGCCGGTGTAACTAAAACTATTTTTCATGTAGTTAGTTCTCGGAAAGGGAACAACAAGTTTATTAACCGAGTCCTTCAGAGCATAATTTGATTCATTTCGCGTTACAAATTTAGAAGTGAGATGTTCAGGAACTAGCAGACCGTTTAAAGACTTCAAAACCATTACGGCTTTCTGAATATGACGTTGAAATTGCCAGTCTTTCCAGCTGAGTTTGTGAAACAAGAAATCGACATCAGCGTCATAGCCCGATGAAGTTATTACTCATGCAGCACGTTTTGTAGTTTTTGTAGCTTGTTAGATAATGTTTTGCTAGAATTAACCCAGATTAGGCTGCAGTAATCAAAGTGAGGTTGAACTAGTGATTTGAGAAACAGTGACGCTTAACAACTTACCTGCGCATGTTAGAGGTGAACCTGACCAAGTCCCATTTTCCTGACATCGTCTCTCTTTACTTCCACTTACGGCTTTGTATCCATGTTCACAGTAAAACAGGCATTTATCACCATAGGAAAATGACGCTCTTCCACATCTCGACATGATAACATTGGCTGTCTTATTCAATTTATCGCATTTCACAACTGAAAAAGAAGATTTAGCCATTTTTTTTGTTTGTTTTTCTTTTTGTCCTTGTCATAATATTTTGGTAGTTAGGTATTTTGGTATGTTAATTTTTTAAATTATTTAATGACTTCATGGTTTCAAACCTTTTTTATTATTTCTAAGGGATACGAATATTTTACAATAACAGAATTGTCAAATACTTTTGAAAAAATAGTTCGTGGCAAGTCTCACGCGGCGTTTCGTCTTGCCCAAGAGACTCTTCGGAGACCTTTTAGAATTTACGAATCATTTTTACATGAGCTTTTTCGCTCAGACGCTAAGCATGAACAAATACCTGTTTGATTGCTTAATTAACTGATTGATCAGCCGATGACCCACGTAGCGACCGACCAACCGACCGACCGACCGACTACCTAACTGACTGATTGTGTTGGTTGACTGTTGGTTGGTTGGTTGGTTTGTTTGTTGGTTGGTTGGTTGGTGACTAACTAACTGACTGACTGACTGACTGACTGACTAGCTGACTGACTAGCTGATTGATTGATTGATTGATTGATTGATTGATTGATTGATTGATTGATTGATAGTGATTGATATTTACGTAGTAAATATATTACAGGCTCATTTCAGGCTTACTTTCACAGTGTGTCTCATTTCCAGTCCAATTAGCAGGTGGCTTTCCGTCTTCAGCTTCACACTGGCGGTGAACAGAACCCCTGATACGGTAACCATTTGGGCATGAAAACGAACAATTTGATCCGAAACGATTTTCATAAGTACAAGACACTCGGAACTTGGAACTCTGGTACTTTGGTATGCAGTACATCACTGAAAAATTCGAATCACTTTAGTTAGTTTTAGCATAATTGAACGAAAGATAGTTAATAAGAAATAAATAACAAGGTTGTCACATGGAAAATCATTTTATAACTAAATTTATCATCATTCGATGCATTTCTTTATTTTCATTGGCCGAGAGCCAACTACCTACAAACAATATTCTGCTCACGCGTAATACCGTCTTAATTAATGTGTTTTGCTGCCAATAACATTAATATTGCTCATCGTTTCCCTGAGTTGTCAGAGAGTGATTTAGATAAAAAGACAAACTTGATGACCGAATGATAAAACAATGATTGATCCCGGTTTTCGCAAAAATATCGCGATTTGTAAGGGTCTCGAGTAGATCAGTTATTTTCCTCAGCCTTCGGCTTCGTTAAATAATTGTCTTCTCGCTACCGACAAATCACGATATTTTACTCAACCGTCCAATAATTGTTTATTATTTGTTTTTGAACTGTCCCCTTCGTCCGTTTACAACACCTTGCCTTATCTACCACTTTACCACTACTATCTTACTGTGCAGTGCGACAAGGGATTTTCGACTTTTCTTGCCACTGGTTTGTTGCGCCTCATTTGGAGAAATATTTGACGTTTAAAACCCCTTTTTGCAACATATAATTGTTTGATGCAATAGAACTTGTATTGGACACTTAGCAAATACAGATTCTTAAGACTTAAGTCGCTGCGAGTTGCTGGAAAAGTAGAACTATCGATCATCAACTGTTCGGAACGTTGAGGGACAGCTTCGTGCTTGAAAAAAGCCATCTGCAATTTTTAACGAACGCTTTTCAGTTGTCATGGTTGCTTTGCAAAAATTGTCTCGTGTAACCTGGCCTTAAAGGAGCTCAGTCACGGTTTGCGCATATTGAAAAGTTTAGCCTTAATTTCTTAAAGTCGTCGTTTGTAATCCATGTTAATTTTCTCCAGTCTTTAGCCATCCTTGTTCCTATATGGTTTATCATTATGTCTTTGGTGTTTTTCTACCTTATTAAACTGTTATTTTCAGGTTTCCTACCATTGAAAGGTAATTTTGTATGTGGCCAAAATAACTCAAAATACCGAGACTGAGCTCCCTTTAAGCACTTTACACAACACCACTCGCCTTCTCCTCATCACCCTCGCCCCCTCCCCTTCACAGATGACCCGAATCAGGACACTTTGAGTTCTTAAAGTTACTTACCGGATACAGTGACTTGAAATGAACATTCCTCTGTATTTCCATCGTCATCGGTAGCGATGTATTTGACAGAATGAATGCCTTCTGGAAATACGTCACCAAGTTTTTTGTCAACACGACGAACTTTTGGTTCGACTCCTGAATTGTCTGTAGCATGCGGTTCAGTCCAATTGATCCTCTTTGAATTGGAATTTCTATCGGCATATTCCACAGTTGTGTTGGGGCAAGAGTTGCCAAAGTTAGGCGCGGAAACATCTGTTTAGAAAAGCATAGACACGGAATAGAATTAAAGTTGAAAGTGAAATTGTCCTTCAGAAATTGTCAGCTCGTGTTAATGAGAACATTATTCCACAGCTCTAGTTTAGTTACTTTTCATGGAGGTTCAGCTCCAAGTCATTCTTTTTTTAATCTATGAGTACCAAACTTTTTCCTAAAAGTGCTACTAGAATATACTCTTTTCTGCTCCTTTTACTTATTTTCAGCTACAATTACGGCAAATATCAAGACAAAATTGACACGAAAACTATACTAGTATTTTAAAAGGTCCACGTACTTCTTTGAGAATTGGACTGAGACGGGCTTGTCTGTGAAGCTGGTGGGATTTTCCGCGCTGGTGTTTTGCTTCAGTGGCGGAGGCCAATTAAAGTAAGACTGATTATAGGTAAGTTAAGTTCCCTGGCAGCTTCGTCGCTTGCAAAGATTTCTTCGCTGCTCTGTTGTCAAACTTAAGTATTTGCTGGTGAAATCCCACCAGCTACACAGGCTAAGACCGGGCACAACGTACCTTTACAGAAGGTGTTCGCAGTGAAAGACCAGTCACCGCTCTGGGTACATGTTTTTATGGAAGGACCTTCAAGCCGGTATCCTGAAGTGCATTGAAAACGACACTCTGTTCCGTAAGAGGAATTGGTCTCTTCGCAAGATGCAGGTTCCACGGAGAGTCCTTTTGAATTCACAGGAAGTGGGCGGCATGTCACAGCTTCAGCATGAAAAAAAAACTCTCTTATTTCACAGAAGATACTACAATGACAGCGTTTCAATATTCGATTATCTGATACAAAACGTAATAAAAAATAGTATCATTTTCAAAAGTTGTGCTCCATTTGGTGGTGGTCCTGAGTTACTGAGAACAGGGCTTAGAGAGAGAAACCGAGAAAAGACCTAAACTAAATTTTTCGTTTAAAAGTCTACCCGGCCATTTCATGACTTACATTTTTTGGCTCTGGTCTGAATAGGGTGAACTCTCAGTGGAATTCTAAAACATACTACACAAATCTCTGTTGAAAAACAATTTTCATTCACAAAAGATGCCATCTGCAATGGTCCTTTATAATATTTTGATTCGTCAAGGTAATCCCGTTTAAAACATGTTTACTTCACAGAATATGTACTCACGGATGATACTCTTGAATCTTAATTACGGATTGTGAAGTCAACGATCATGCATTGCGCAAATTCTAATCACAATTGCTTCTTGATATACTTGTTTTTCTGACCTTCACACTGAAGAGGTGAGCCACGCCATGCTTTGTCAGCATTACACACTATAGAATGAGAGCCCTCAATGCGTTTATATCCCTGATGGCAGTTGAAAAAGCAGGTTGTCCCAAACTCGGGAGCGCTGTCTTGACATCCATTTCCTGACATACTAACGTTGGGAGGTACTGAAATGGCTGGGCACTTGACCACTGCAAAAACAGAAGTGTCATGGTACAAGTTTATACTTTGCAACTGCACATAGCTGGCTGCCTGGGAAACCCGCTTAGCAAATAGAGGACAGCGCCGAAATAGTGGTGAATACTGAGTTACTAACAGTGACGACTGCTTAACAGTTCAGCCGCCTGAATAGCAATAAATTCAACCTAAATAGCATTACAGTTAGCTCATGCAAAGTGTACTAAAATGAAAATGGTTAACTCTCAATAGCTGAAAGGGGACATCTTGTATCATTGAGAGCCATATGAAATTATATTGACGTCAAGTCGGAACTATTTAGGCTACGCGTGGCACCATTAAGACTTACGTGGTTAACCCTGGTGCTATCTAGGTTAAATGTGACTATTCTGCACCCTACTTTGTTGGCTATTTACTATTTGAGTTCCAAAACACCCCATGGAAATTCTATGGTTTGCAATTCACGAACAGGTCAAAAGGAAAGATCGATGATCGCGGAATACAATGTCCCAATCCAAACAGGAAAATGAAAGGTTGCTGGTTGAGTGTTGGGTTTCCTTCTCATTTTTTTTTTCCTTTTTCAAATTTTTGTACCTGAGAGTTATCATGGCAGGTTTAGTTCTTGGATAGCTTATTTTCAGAGAGGGTATATAATGTAATTTTTCCAATTGCAAGTAGCTATAGTAAATGTAAACAAAATGATGAATTCAACCATATCAACTGCAGGTATTTACCTGTGCAATTTGTCTCTTCCCCTGTCCAATAAGCAAGGTCATCCACACTCTTCTCGCATTCCCTCGGAGGGCTCATTTGTTTATCCTCATACCCATTAAGGCATTTAACCCCGCACTTGGTACCAAGTAAATTACCGCAATTTGTCGGGTCCAGCACGCCATTTGGAGGCGCAACAGAAGCATTACATCGAAGAACTACATAAACAAAAGAAAAGACCTGTAGTTCAGATCATCTTCTGTATTCGGAGTTGTTGAAACCGGCAAACGTAGTGTTCGCGTTCTTGATCTAAATGTAAATCTTTACTGTGCAGAAACTCCCGAAGTGGACACGGTAAGCACATGGACACGGTGAGCAGTTTTTTAATCGCGATTGTAGAAATGGCATTTAGATATTATTTCATTAATGCCTGGGTCCTGCTTAAGAGAGCAGTAGAACTAGTATTTTGAATATACTGACCGGGGTGGATAGTTCCACTCTGGGATGACAAGTGGGAGGAAAGGTGATCTATAACAGTTCTTGTGTGTCTGGGTGTTTCTCTATTGGTATTGTCCTGTATTGTCTGGTTGCGCGGCAACGTTCGACCAAGATCTTTTTATCAACATTCACAAGACCATGGACAATTAATTGAAAATAGCTCTCCTCACTTTGCCATCCATGGTATTGTATCATTTGTGTTACACTGGATTCTCTGTGGTACACTTCTTTGACAAAAAGTGCAGCCCTACTACTTCTAGATTGAACCGACGAAACATTTTGTTTAAGAAATAGAAAATATTTACCGTGCTTGTACAGAGTTGTAGAAAGCAGAGTGGACAAAAAACAGGAAAAAAAACTTGTTTACCCAGCGCAGGTTCTGCCTTAGTACGCATGAATACTTGAAAAGGGCTTCACATTCCCAAGAGCAATTTAAATCACACATCTCAAGAGCTAAATGATACCAAGGGATTAATAGCTTGTTTCTTTCGACTATTATGATTAATTGCAGATCAGAGTGCAGAGACCACATTCTACCTCAGAACCACGCGGTCAAAATATATACCCTAATCATACATACCCTTTAAACCGCAAACGTCTATATGGCTCACATAAGGATGTTCACCTATATACCTTATATAAAGGGGTACCCGACTTCCCCGAAAGAACGAGAATTGTAGGCAAAGTTAAACCGACAACTGCTACCTTTCACTTCTACTATAAAAGAGCATGTTTGTGAATTTCCACTCAAATCCCTTGCTGTAAAAACTACGACGTGGGTTCCTTCTGAAAATTTATGTGATGTATCTTCCGGCGAAATCTCTACTGGAGTAACCACCATTTCAGGAACTTGACCATCATTATCCTCAGCCGTAATTGGCGGCCAGAAAACGATCTTGTCAGTCTGTCCTTTTTCGGCAATGACAGATTGGTCTGGCGGACAGTCACTGGTAAACTCCGGTTTTGTATTATCTATGGATGAGACGAGTATTAAAAAACAACAGTACTAGGTTGGGGTTATGAGGAGAATACAGCTAAGTAGTTCTGCCAAGTCCCTCCAAATTTAGCATTTTGATTTATTTAAAACAGAATATAGCTTCTTCGTTATCGCAGCTTACATTTTTATATTCTTTGTCATTTTCGTGGTCATAGCTATCTCCCGTGACGTCACGTGGCGTGGCATGACGTGACGTGGAGTTAGGTGGCGTGTCATTCGTCAAGAATAGAGCGGTGACAGTGTAAAACAAAGTCATACCTATAGCGCCATAGCAGTGACGACGACTGTATCATTACATCTAGAGTGCAGTCTGTCTGCAGCATAGTATCACTAAAAATAACTAAAAAGAAACCACAGGTCGCAGTTTCATAAGTCCCCTCTTGAGTTGGCTTTGCAGTTTACGTTGGAGTCCCGTTGGAGCCTAAAGAATTTGCCCAATTAACGGGTTACTTTGGTATCTTACCGACGCAACTGAAAACTGGACTACTACTCCAGACTCCATTGCTACAAGAAGCTTGAGTGTTATCCACTTCGAAGTTATCCAGGCATGAAAAGTAGCATGTTCCCCCATGAGGCGGCCCAGTCTCACAAAAAGAAGGAGTTACTTGTCCACGGTTAGGAAGAACCACGGGGACACATTTTTTCACTAATACAGAAAAAATCATTTTGAGTAGTAGTAGCAGTAGCAGTAGTACCAGCAGCAGTAGTAGCAGTAGCAGCAGCAGCAGCAGCAGTATACAGTATACAGCAGCAGCAGCAGCAGCAGCAGTAGTAGTAGTAGTAGTAGTAGTAGTGTGTCAAGTGTCAAGGTATTTAGCTGCTAACAAACTAATTGGGTACACTAATTACGTCGTAAATAAATACAAAAAAGAGTAAGTTATTCATATAATTTAAAACGTAACTTAAATCGTTCGTAAAAACGTAATAAATAAATAGGTAACTAAATAATTGAAGAAACCAATTGTTTACAAAGATGAACAAGGAAGAGAGATCCTAACGAAGAAGATACATATTCACTAGGGTTTTGATCAAATCAACTTCTTAACTCACTAAAACTTGCCAACTAAGGTTGGTTGGCTTATTTATTTATTTATTTATTTATTTATTTGCTTTTTTATCTTTTGAGGTAGCAAACCCCATCTTGGAATGGTTGAGAGGACGAAAACCAACCTGAGGCGATCTATAGTTAGTGTAGAGGGAAAGAGGTATGAAAACTTCCAGGTTGGTGCTCACGTGGCATACACTCTCCCACAAAAACCAAGTAATGTCAACAACCACCATGAATTTTGCCTAAACATGATGGGGTGGATCGATACAGGATTTTGGAGAGGGGGGTTTCGAGATAAGGATGGCCTCGGATATGGGATTACGGCATTCTGAGGCCAAGTCAGCGTGTTATAATGTCTCATTTTTTTTGTTACTTAGGGGGTAACACCGAACCCACCGAAACCCCCAAACCTCCCCCCTTCCCCCTCCCCTATAACCGCCCCAGACATCATAACACAAAAATGCTTACCTGTACATCTAGGAGAGTTCCTTGGGTTCCAGTCGCCTTGTGGAGTGCATACAGTCGTTGAAGTGCCTTCAAGCTGGTAACCAAAGTTACACTCAGCTCTACATATTGTATTCACTCTTACTCTTCGTCCATCACCACAGTCTTGTTGAGGTGTTTTTACGCCATTATCCGGAGTCGTCCAATCATTTGCGGCGCAACGAATTTCTATGGAAATATTTTTTCAACTTAGTCTTTTTTTTTCATTATTGTTTCGGAAATTTTAAAGCATGCTTTCTTTGGTTACTTTCAGTTGTTGTTGGGACATCGATGTTTTTTTCAGCCTCGGTAGCATTTAAACTTTTCGCTCTATGTACATGTAGTTGCGTTGAAACTTGTATCTTTATCTTTACTAACGCTTTTCACCTCGAGAAGAGAAAGGTGCTTTTATTATAAGAAATTGCCTTTAAGGGAGTTGTTGTTACATTTTTAAGGCTTCTTAGCATTTTTTGTACTTGAGTTTGTTTATTTTAGGTCATTTTAGTGGTCCTCTTACGAACTGAAAAATCAAGAAATCTAAAATGGCGGATCCAAGATGGCGGCTGTTTGGAACTCATGACGTAATTACTCAATGATATGACAACATCATTCCATGTTGCCTACGTCAAAGGAAATACAACTCGTGGTTTCTCTCGGAGGCAAATCTACATAATATATTTATAAAGTCGACGATGTAATTGTAAGCATGCCTGGGTAAAAGGACCAGTCAGAAAGCTGGCTGCCAAAATTGTGATGGTTGTCTAGATAACCTGATGAAAGACTCGAACATGGTCCAAAATTCTCTATCGTTGTTTAATGGAAGCCTTTTGTGCTTAAACACCAGTGCAGAACAAACGAATGGTCATATGTTATCGTCATGGCATAGTGCGCCAAACATAGACACAGTGTATTACGGCCGAAATTTAATTTCTTTTTTTCAAGGGTACGACCAGCCTTTCTTCCCTTCGGTTGGCTTTTTTCTCTCACCGTAATTTTTGAGCGATTCTGAACTCCAAAATCGAACAAAACCTTTTCGCTCCACGGAAGGGCTAATGAAACTTGACAATATCTGTTAAGTTCTTAGTATTTACATACCAATACATGAAGTTCCACAGCGTTTGTATCCTGGAAGGCATGAGCAGGTACGTCCCGCGTCGGTTTCCTCACAGATTTGCTCACAGCCCCCATTGTTGCAACTGCATTCGTCACAATCAACATCTCGCGCACAAGGACCTGAACAAGTCTTTCCTCCACAGCTGGGAGGAGGACGAGTACAGCGTCGAGTCTGACGAGCTTTGCCCTTGCAACTGCAATGATCCACCGGATCTGGAGACCATCCACTCCATCCGCCATCTACTTCTACAGGTAGAAAAGCAGAATACGTGGTCTTTTGTGGACGACAGTTGCATGAGATGAGTTACAATGAAAACATATAACCTAGAGGAAACTGCTGGTTAATCCTGTCTAGACCTGGGGAAGGGGCGGGGGGGGGGGGGGGGGAGTGAGCTAGATTTCCTGCGCTGATTGCAAACTTTCCTCCCTAAAGACAGCATTCTAATTTAATAGTAGTCAACTTTGTGACTTTTCATCAGTGAATTAGTATGATATTGGATTGTTTAATATTATATTCCTAAATCCTTACAGTCAACTTTGGAGTTGTTCTGACATTTCTGCCAAATTCGGTCATGCAACTGAACAGATCATGCAACTGGTCATACCAGTTACTACTGAAGCACCTGTGTATAGGCGATATTGTCAGATGGTGGCCTGGTTACCAAGCGCTGACGTGAGATTGCGAGCACAGTTGTTGTATGTGGGACTTTTCAGAACTACGGAATTACAGAGCCTTCACAAAACTGTTGTTGTGTTCTTTTATGCCTCAAGATCCTTACAACATGAACGAATAATGCATATAAGAATCATGCAAGAATAATAACTGACAACTTACTACGACAATTGCGCCTTCTTCTGCTGCAGCTATGTGCAATCTCGAACAATGAAGTCGAGATGATAAAGATTAAAATGCCCAGCTTAAAATGTATTAGCATTTTGTGAAGAATCTTTCCTGAGGTCCAAAATGCCACTTTATTCGTGTTTCAATACCACTTGGCCTTGTTTTCTTCTCTCGCTGTGTTTAAACTTTGAGAAAAAAGCGTTTCCCTAAAAGAAAATGAAAATGAATTTAAAATGACGCTAAGCTACGGTTTGGATACTCGCTACGACCTACCTTACGGAAAAAGGTCCATATCTTTTTTCTCGTTTTTCGCGAGAAAAAGTAAAACTGCTTAATTATAGGAATAAATCAGTTTAACTCCATCTTAGCTATAATTACAAATAGATGTCGACAAATTACGGCTGTCCCTGGATGTAGGGGATATAGCTTCTGTCCATAAAAATGAGATGTTCGTAATAGCGGGGTGTCCGCGAGGAGAGAGTTGACTGCAGTAATTTTAACTTGTAATCAAGTGAATTTTTTTTTGTTCCTCGTATTGCTTTCGCTCCTTGCTTTTTACCAGACGCTCGAAAAACTAAGCTTGATACAATTCCTTTACGAAATACCTCCCCACCACCACTTATGACTGATTGCCATTGATTGACTTGCTTATTGATTAATTTAACAACCAGATTTTGAGCTTGAAATTTACTTCATATTTACATAAAATAACGGTTTCAAATAATTTCTCGACATATTATCAAGAGTGTGTCCACGAAAAAACCAGGCAGGGGGTGATGATACAGTTCAAATCACCGATTTTGCTCAAATTTGGCACAGATGTTTGTGATTATGGCAAAAACAGTAGGGAAAAATATGTTATTCCCTTCAAGTTATAGGGACTCCCTGCAATAATGGCCATTTGACACGAATTTATGCATATTTAATTAGCTGTCTTTGGTTTAGTATTTTTACAACAAGAAAAACCATGTGAAAATGATTTCCACTGGATCATGTCCTACAACTATCAGTCTAAAAGCACAGATATTCATTTTAACTGGGCAATTTGATTTCTTTCCGTGGCTTCATCTCATGTAAGGTGCATGTTTCATAGTGTTGTGAAAAATATTTGCAATGGGTAAAACAGTAGTGTAAAACAGACAGTTTTGGGTAGACCCCCTGGGATGACGCCATCGAAATGATGACATCATAATCTAAGATCACCGGAGCGGAGGGGTGGAGGGTGTCATTGGAAGGATGACATCATAATCTAAAAACGGGTAGGAAATCATGTGCTTTAAGTATTTTTTCGAGGGGTAAGATTATATAATTCTGAGTTTTGAAGGTGATTGAAACAATGTTTTTCTTAGAACGGCGATGAAATAGAATTATTTTTAGGAACAGAAATCATGTGCTTTAAGTATTTTTTCAAGGGGTAAGATTATATAATTCTGAGTTTTGAAGGTGATTGAAACAATGTTTTTCTTTTAACACTTCGAATGGCAGCCCAACAAATTTCAGAAGGGTAATTTCATAACAGAATAGAATATACTTCGTCTTAATTGCTTTATTTTTTCTGCTTGGGAGATCCTAATTATGTAGGCGAAATGGACCTTTTCAGGGTATGAACCCTAAATTTGAATATACATTTTGAGTAGTCGCTGAGCAGAATAGATAACGCCGGCCATTAATTACCCAGACGATTTGACTGATCCTCGAGATCAAATAGTGTGATTACTGTCTGCTTTAGCGCCATGGGCCAAAGTTTATGTGGATCGCGGTTTCGTCTTATACGCCTCAGCCATTATAAGAATCTATGATTGCGAATAAATCGATTACAGAACAAAACGACTCTCTTTGTTCAAACACAATAGAGTTTTCGACTGCTTCTTTGTTATTGCGTAATAATTTCCCTGGGTCATTAACGCGTAAAGTTACGCAAGTAGACAAGTAGATGCGGTCTTTCGTGGAATCGTGCATCCATGTTAAATATTCTAACAAAACTTTCCTCTTTTCTGTATAGAGCCAGCACGGCATTTTCAGCTTTTATGAGTGCTATTTCTTGTGAGTCTCCGCTGCGTTCGTATCCGGAAAACTTGGCCCGATCGCAATTGCGAAAGGACATCAAACTTTTTGTGAAATATTTAAATATCGAAACTATCTGGAGATTGATTCAATGAAGTCACAGTTACTTTCACTTCCTTGTTATGCAGTAAGAGGACAAGGGAATTAACTTTGCATTCATTTCTACGATAAAGGAAAATAAAGAAATGGCCCTTAATCGGGCTTCAATCGGTAGCCTCATTCAATCATTCAAATAAACAGCCAGAATATTTTACATTACTTACTACCTTAACTCGCACAAAGAGTTTAGAGCAGTCAAGGCAAGAAAATGGTATGGCTAGCAGCGAGCTCTGTGCGTGTATTCCAGTTCTCCGTAGCAACCTCAATTACAGCTGTAGTTGAGATGAAAAAATAGAACTGACCGTTTCGTCGTTTGGCCTTATCTTGTTCGAAGTTTCCATTTCAAATAAATCATGCATGCATTCAATCGAAGTCGATCTACTCGTATTTAGTATAAATCTACTAGCGTTCTATCGCGAATGCTGTTCTCTGATTTGCTACGCTACTCACTATCTATTCTGTGATAGATAGTGAGTAGCATAGCTGTGTGCCCTTGTTAACAAAATGACGGCCTCCTCTTGGTGTTTTCGAAGTGTCTGTGAAGAGGATTTAGATAAAGTTTTGAACGACTAGTAGATTTATACTAAATCAATTAGATTATTTGCTCTCGAATTCTATCGCGCGATAGTTGACTCGGGCTGCGCTCTCGTCAACTATCACGCGATAGAAATCGAGAGCGAATAATCTAATTGTTCAAAAGAGCTTGAGAACTATGACGGAATCATTCCCAAGTGATACAAAACGGAAATCTTTTAAGCCGTTCAGAAATGTGAGCGGCAATCCTACGGATTGCAACATTGCAGATGACAATTTAAACGGCGTACCTTATCAAACTGATCTTGAGGAGGTCATCTTGCAAAATGTACTTCGTTTTAGTAGGCACCAGAAATATAAAGAGGACCGCCTACGGATTAAAATGAGGCGTTAAAACCCTTTGCAGATTATACTTGTAGATGTAGATATAGAAATTGACTCAACCGATTGGCTCTCGGTTATGCTATACACAGGCTAATAAGAATACCGCTATCTGATTGGGTCAACCTAGTGACAAACAAGGAAGTAAAACACTATGGTAATTTCCATAACAAAGGAACATAACGGGACCAATGAACAGAACCATGGACTTCGACCGGAAGTTTATGTTCTAGCTTTTGAACCGTTCTTGCTGCCCACCAATACGTCTTTAAGCTCTCATTTAGTATTTACAACTTGACGTTTTCACGAAAAGTTGATGTTACGCTCAAAAGAGGAGAAACTTTGACCAATCTCTATAGTCTGGTGTCTATTTTAAAATCACGGCGGTGCAAAACACTTGATTAGTCATTGTCTTTTGTAGCTATGAAACGGGGTCGCGGCTTCTTTATCACTAAGCACTGCTGTAATGGTGTAGTAATTAAAGTATGGACGCATCAGAATTTGCCCGGAGGGAATCATGGTTGCATCAATCACACCAAAGAAGAAGTGATGTATTCTTTACGAACTGTTATAATTATTAAACTTCGTTTCTCTGCATGATCCATTTTAATTTACAAAGCTAAGCATCGTAACAATGTGCCGGGTACCGGGATTGAAACTGACGAAGAACTAGCTGTACCTAGGCCTGATTCCAAAAAAGAATATTCTCCCAATAACAAAATTCTTGTCTTCTGGCAAGTATTGTCAGTATTGCGACCAAGAACTACGATTAATTGTGTGGTTCTTTTCTCAAAGAAGCTCTTCTAGATAAGCCAGCGATCATCATACAAAAACAAGTCAACAAACAGTTTATGTCGAAACGTCATGATCGAGTCAGTAAGCTCCATGTAGTATTTACAACTTGATGATGACACGCTCTAAAGAGGAGACAATTCGACTTCCCGCTTACCCCCGTCTATCAAAAACTTTCAAAGGTCCATTATGAAAAAAGGCGGTGCAAAACATTAGCTATTATTTTCTGTGTTGCTGAAACAAGGTCGTAAGTTTTACTATTAATAAGCGATAGATGTAGTATTTAAAACGAGAACGCATCTGAATTTGCCCAGAGGGAATCTTGCATTACTCACACGAAAGCACTTCTGTTTTGGTACTACGTCGACGATGTCAGCAGACGATGTTCATGCTAGTTACGCTGTAGCTAAAGCTAATATCTTTACAACTCTTGTGAAGTGTTTTACAGCTCTCATGCTCTTTGCCAACTGTTAAAAGATTATGCCCTTCTGCGTACAAGTTATGCTGTCGGAATTAAAAGCTAATTAAAAGAAATCACTAGCATGGGCTGTCACAGAGCTGATTAATGTGCCCTTAGGTCTACTCGCAAAAAGAACATTCTTCCAAAATAAGCCAAAATTGTTGTCTTCAAGCATTTTGACCAAGTATAAGATCATACATTTCTACGGTTCTTTTCTAACAGAAGCTCTTCTGTCCTTCTTGTAGAAGTGATCGAATAAAACGATAAACCTCAAGTGATCATCTTTACGTTAATTGCGACTGACAACCACTCGAGCTCCGCCAAGCGTTGACAAAGGATGGAACATCAATTAAGCTGAGCTCCGCTTTCGGTTTTCTGCCGTCAAAGCTATTTGTACAATGGGCTTTCAGCTGCTTTTACTCAAATTACGTGACTAGCAGGATTAATTAAGTTGTCAGTGTGGCTAATGATTTACTGAAGTCATCGTTTTCGAAAAACTCCGGTTTTAAAATCCTTTCCGTCCACACGAAACGAAAAGCCGGCGTTTTCAAGTATCTCCGGTTTGAAGAGTGTTTTCGAAATGCTCCGTTTTCGTGACGGATTAGTTTAGACAGAAGACCTTCGAAATAAAGTTGCCTTTCCAAATTTATCCGGCGTAATTTGGACGTGCCTTTCGTCGAAATGAGTATGACACGAAATGTGTTCCCCAAAAGGTTCATTTTCATGCAAATCGGCTCATTTTCATATGAAAGGTTTTGTATGATCGGAGGAACTTGTTTAGAAAAAGAGAGACAAGATAACACGGAAATGGCTGTCAATAGGTCCTTTGCAGCTAAGCCATCGCGTGACCTACTTGACATGAAATTATGGGCTGAGACTTTAAAAATGCCAGAAATGGAAAAAAAATAAAACATGTGGAAAATATCAAAATGGTCAAGTTTGAGGCCCCTGGCATTAAAGAATGAGACTTTATAAATAACGATAAAGATTAGCGAAAAAACTGAGCAACGACGTTTCGGTGTCATCCTGGCACCATTTTCAAGTTAAAAAATATTTGTGCGAAAAGTAAATTAATTTATACCAATGGTAGAGGTGCGAAATTGAATAAATTAAGATTTAAATTAAATTAAATTAAATTTATTCAATTTCGCACCTCTACCATTGGTATAAATTAATTTACTTTTCGCACAAATATTTTTTAACTTGAAAATGGTGCCAGGATGACACCGAAACGTCGTTGCTCAGTTTTTTCGCTAATCTTTATCGTTAACTGTATTTCCAAATTTAATCTTATAAGACTTTATAAAGGTTTGAATTTTAATAAACTAAGAAGATTTGAATGGAAAAAGTTGCTGAAAATTTTAACTGACGTATTAACTTACTCTTTAATGCCAGGGAGCTCAAACTTAGCCATCTTCGTATTATCGAAATGTTCTTTCCATTTCCTGCATTCTTTAAGTTATAGCCCATCAGACATAATATAATATTTTTAGGAAACTTTTGGTCACGTGACCCAAGCTGTAAAGGGCCCATTTTACCTGAGTCAGAAGCGGAAGGTTTTATCCGAGAAGTGCTAGGATTTTCGAAGAACAGCCGAACATGTTCGAAGATGTGCGGATCAATATTTCCCGCTCTGATATTTAGAACGTTCCGAAGATTTTCGAAGGCGTTTCGAACATTTCTTGCTCCCAGTTTCGACCGGCTCAAGATATATTTCGCCAAACATAATGTCTTCGAAACAGTTTTCCCTTGAAATCGATCAATTGTGAAAAAAAAAAAAAAATGTCTTGCTCTATCATTTTGCTTACGATGGATGAAACCAAACGGAACGCAATCTAAATTCCACTGCCTGTGAAAACGATATCCACCCTCCCCTCCTCAGTTCGTTAATCTGGGAGTAATCAACTAGGTAGCAAAACTAATCAAGGGGTGGAGGTATTAACGGCACAATGTGTGGATAAATGTACAGGAGTCATAATCGGGGATGGCTCCTGGTGGATATCAGTATCAAGAAAATTCCTTGTTTTTTCAATCTGCAGGGTAAAGCGGTGTAAAACTTGTTATCCCTCCGAGACAAAATGAGCCCGTAGGACGCACAAAAATGTCACTGAGTTAACAACTTAGTACCACAATCTGATGAAACTCGAAAACTGAACAAAATAACACATGATATTTTAATTCGACCCTTTAGCTCGTGTCGCGGATTTGTGCAGCTAAAATACTAGCCGAAATCTGACACTGTTCTCTACCGGCTAGAAAGGCCGGTTAAAATGTAGCTAAAGTCAAAGTCAGCTGCCGTGAACATAGCTGAATATAAAAATTATGGACGCAAATGCAGGGCAATTACTTTTTTCAGAAAACCGGTAATTAACTCTTCTTTTTGAACGGAATTATCATTGATATTGATTCAGAGACTTTTTTGTTTCTTTAACCACCATTTTGTAAGAGCTGTTTTGATTTTAATTGTCTCATAACTGAACTCTATGATGCTGGAAGTCGCAAATGCGACAGGTCTTTTAGTACAAGTTAAAGTCCCTAAATATTAACTGCCGTGCGACCTGCGAAATCTAAACAGACTGCTTTTAAGTTTTCCCGGGATATACGCATCGTTGCCTTCATGCATCAGGCAGATTAAAGAAAATCCTTTAATGTGTTAAGCTGTATACAAAATTAATCAGTAATGTAAATACTTCTTTCTACTTGTTTTTCTTCAACCAATCAAATTGTTCGATCACCTTTATTTCCCGCTCATGCATGCAAGCATTACGTCACTTAGCTTTCGTCACGTGACTAACAACAAGTAAGTGGGCAATAAATAAACGCTTGACGACAGAAAGTGTGGCTTGTATGCATATAGTCGTGGTGAAGTGTGTTGGCAAAATTACTGCTTTTAACCGAAAGATGATCATTTGTTGCCTACACTGAGTATTCTTTAGGATGTCTGCCCATAGTAGTGGCCTTTTGCCACCGGACGAGGTAAAAATGAGCTGCAAATCCGTTAATATACCGGTGTGAGTTTGATTGTGAAATTGAGCATTACATGTACTTTATTCCTTTTGTTCAGTTGGCAGATTTGCACATATTTGTCGTTCCCTTGGATCTGTGGCTCGAAAAATACCGAACAGCCTTTAACAATATTGCTTTGGAGTCTGTTTCCGCGGGATTTGTCAGGTAATTCTGTCGTTTTGCCAAAAATCGAGAAGAAATAGCACGTTTGCTAAAAAAAAATGTCCGTTCGTGGAAGCCCGTTCAATTCAAGCTTCGTTCTGTACCTAAACTTGTCTAATTCAAACGCTTTTAGGGTTCAGCCGTATATTTCTTTGAATTATCTGCGAGATCACATCGAGGAACAACTGGGACCAGAAGTTGTTCCAGAAGATTATGTCTTTCTTAGATCCGTTGGAAGATGTATGGCTGTGGTAAGTATGAAAACGTATGAAACAATTTAAAACATGTTAGCTTCATATACATGTATTATTGCGCGTGAAATAAAATTATGAAACCTGAAGATATCAAGATCTGTTCTCGAAAGTACACAAAGCCACTATTGTATGCTTTCTGCGAGATCTAAGGATCTATTTATGTATCTAAGGATTTGATTTTGGATCTATTCTTTGAGAGAACCAGATATTGCTGTTTGTTTCTACAGATCTGGTGTTGTTCCGCGTTACGTTTGATTCTTTTTTATTAGATTTTTGCATATTGGTGTATAATTAACTTGAAAACATCTGCTAGCCAAAACGACAATGCCTTTAGCTGTAAATTACCTATTAGTTAGGTTTCGCAGATTTTAATTATTTATAGGTTCTCGAACTTTCCAATTTCACCGGCGCGGGAGTTCTCAAAACAGAGGCAGTTGTTATGTCAACTTTTCCCGGTTCTTATTATAAAATATGACAATTCAAGCTTGATCCAGCTTTTCTTTGTGAGCTTTTCATTACGTTCTGTCACTTTTCGAGATAAAATTCGGGTTTGTACCTCAAACAATGATTGTTTTAACCAAATAAAAGTTTATCGTGCTTGGCTATATATCGAAGGTGTTGTTATCTTTCCAAGGATAAAATTCTCATAACTTGTCGTGTTATAAATGCCTGTTGAGAAGTTAATTTTTGCGTTCAATTTTCGAATATGAATGTGATGTAAATGATAAAACGTAGTCTTCTCTGGTTTTGCTCTAAAATACTGTACATTTTTGCAATAGGCATTTGTGTGTGAATAAGAAATGAAGCATTCTAGGAGCTGTACATGTGAGAAGTTGGACTTTATCATCCACGCAGCTATTTTATTATTATTACTAGTAATACCTGCCGGTAGAGTGCCAACGAGTAAAAACTGTGACAGTTGTGTGACGAGTGAAAATTTTTGAATCGTGTGGTGCCAGAACAAACAAAATGAGGAATAAACCTATACATCGAGCGACATAAGTTCGATCAGATAGATGCAAGAAACTTATAAGAAAATCTGTAGACAAATGTATAGCTTTATCGAAGTAAAGCTACGGCATCTCCGAAGAAAAACGTACGATGACAAATGTGATATCCGTGATAAGACTTGCAAACAGTTCTAATCAAACAGCTGGGCCCGGCATCACAAATATAGAATGCAAGTAAGCAACATGTTCATGGTAAATTTCATATTTTGTCCCTCGAAAGCAACTGCTTGGAGATTTAAAAACATATCTTGCAATAGAAATGAGCCTAAACAATGCGTAAGCACATGGCAACTTAGAGAGGTGTCAAACTCGGCAAAGTGACATGCTGATTAATGCAAAAAGCATGCGGGTACTGAATAAACAAAATGAGGGACTTTCAGAAAGTCTTATGATCCTCGTGATGTGATTGGTTTAGATAATAATACCGTTATGTCATTGAAAAAAAAAAAAAAAACAATCAACGATGATATCACTCTTACATTACCTTAATGCTTACTTTTTCATTCAAGATTTCTTCTGCCTGTACCAAATTAACTTGAGTGATGGCTTTATAATGCTACCGCCTCGTCACCCTCATGTCCTCGCAAGGGTGACTCTTTGGCAATTATTATTATTATTATTATTGTTATTACTAAATTTGAAGAACAGTTATTAAAAGCCAAAAAAAACTGTAGCTTGTCAGTGACTTTCTCATTATTAAAGCCACTTTTTTAGCCCAAAGTAAATGTTTATTGAGCCAATTTGTTATTTATAATTAAACGATTCCTTGCCTTTCTATAAAAGCACAATTTTGGGGGTTTTAGTAGGAAATTTCCACTGTCTTTGTACATCTACTTAGTAATCCTATGGACAGACAGACTTCTGTTAAAAAAGCAACTGGGAAAAAACTCTATAAGTGTTTTCTAAAATTTTGCACTCTAATATTATCAATGCCAATTTGTGGTTCTTTCATTCAGATAAAAGAAAATCAAGAGCGTCTGCTCAAGGCCAAGGACTTTCTACCCCCTGTGGTAAGGTTGTTTCCTTTATCTGTTAAAATACACCCTTGTTAATTTTGTAATAATGAGAGATTCTCCAAATCATTTCAATGTGAAAAGGGAAACCTACTTTGTGATATTTGTGTACATGTTTGCTTAGACAGGGTTCTTTCAAATTTCTTTAGTAGTTACCCTGGCGACATGTAAGTCGCCATCAGCTACGTGTACACCTACAGTGTGACAGTGCTTTCATTATGATTTGAAATAGGTGGCTGCCTTGTTGCTGGCAGTACCTGTAATATTAGAAGACCACAATGACTTCTTCTAGGGGGTTAATATTTGAAAACTACCAACACCAACCTTGGTCATTTACAATAGTATACCAGCCAGAGCTCTGGGAGGCATTGTGACTATTAATGTTGAAGTTACTATATAAACCTAACAATAGATTCCATTTGCCATGGAAATATGCTCTGATATTTGTCTGTGGACAATTTATCTGTTCCGAATAGCAAACAGTGAACTTTCAGGAACACTTATGTCTAAGGACAAATTTCTGAGCATATTTTCACACCAAATGGTGGCTATTAGATTTATTGCCCTTCAAATATTTTTCGCAACATGCACAGTTTTGAAACTTGAGGAATATCACTTGGATATTCCCAGTTTTAGCTGGGGCCTATTCAGTCATGTAATGCATTTAGACCAATCACAGTCAAATAAAAATATGCAATGGATTATAATCACCAATAGTCAGCATTTGATACTGTGGGACAAAGAAAATTGGTTTCGTTGATATTTATTATTTTTTTAATTTATAATAATATTATACAACAAGAATATGTAGTCATGTACATACATCTTAACCTTCTTGTAGGCTTACAGCCCAGAGATTTTTATTCTTCCTGGAACGCATGATGCTGTAGCTAGGCCAGTGGAGAATGCTGCAAATACCATTATACAAACACACGGCCTCACAACAGGTGCGCAATAAAATAATTCATCTTTGTGAAAACTTTCCAAGATAACAGTCCATTTTATAAGATTATGATAAGGATAAGAGTCCATTTTTGTAAAGAATTTTTCAAGATGACTGAAGTTTAAAGTTGAAAATTAATATGCAACATTACAGAATTTTCAAAATGAGCAAATTTATACTACAGATGAATTATACGTCTGAGACAAAAAAGTAGTCTGCCTGAGACGGATAAATGATCCCTGGTATAAATCTGGTGTTTAGATGAATTATGTGGCAAAATTTGTCTGTCTGATTTATCAGTCAGCTGGTACATTTCCAAGGCTTGCTGAAAGATAAATCAGTTTGAAGACAAATTTTGCGACATTTTTCATCTAAACACTAGATTTACATGGATACCTAGACGATTTATCCATCTTAAATAGTCATCAAAACAAGTTTGGTGTCAGATGATTTGTCTAGTGTTGCTCAATGTCTTTGAACAGATTCACACCCTCTGGTTTCATCCCAGATGCACAGTAAAAGTTAGAACCACCTTGTACAGTACAACAAACAATACCATAATTTATATAACACTGCTCAATAGCTTTCATTTGAAATTTTGGCACTGATCCAAAAACAGACCTCTACAAAGGCTATTTTCACTAATAACGGTAGACCTTTCCCGCGTTCTGCTTCATTGTGCTCAAATAATAGCACCAGAGTGAGGTTGGGGTGGACATTGTCTTACATTTGCTGTATTTATGTCCACCCTGACCTCGACTTGGCTCCACTGTTTGTTGGAATGCAGAAAGGCCTATTCTGATAAATATTTAGAATAACTCTAAAAGAAAATCTCTGTTTTAATATTGTATTATTGCGCACTGACACCTTTTTCCTTTCATTATTTTTTCCCCAGCTGGTATGGCTTCTATGCAGCCTCACCAGTTACCACAAGCACGATATCCAGTTGGATATATACAACATCCACAAGCCCTGCCAAACATGCTGCCTGGGGGCTTTTTACCCCAGCAGTCTGGCCAAGGGGAGCAGATGGGTTTGCAAAGCAGAGAGGCACCTTTTGTTAATCGCACTCAGAGGACCAGCAGGTCTAACAAGTCAATATCTGATGACGAGGGTAGCAGCGACTTTGAGAGACCACAAGATGAGGGAAACCAAGAGGTCACTGGCAGACGTCAGTCAATAGAGGACAGAAGTGATGGGTCTTCAGAGAATGATGGTGGTGACGGAGGCGATAAGCCAAAAGTGATGGAGAGAACAGAACATAGGAAGAAGCAGAAAAAAGCAAGTCAAGATGAACAGGAAGAGGAAGCTTCTAATGTTGTTCCATTAAAGTCAAAAAAGAACCGAATGCAAAAGAAAGGAAGTAGCAGTTCATCGGGAAGCAATCAGTCATCAGAAACTAAGACTGTTAAGTTCATTCAACCAGAAGTATATCAGAGCCTTCCCATTCCTAGTCAAGGGGGTGTACTGATTTCTCCTCCTACTCCTATTCCCTCCGGGCGTGTCATTTCTTCCCCTTTTCCTGCACAGCAGTTTGAACCAGTTAGTGGTCCTTCTGAGAAGGAGAGAGCTTCTGAGATAAAGAACAATAATCCAAGTGGTGAAGTTGATGATAAAGATGTGATGGCAACAGAGAAGAAGAAAAAGTCGGCCGAAACCAAAAGAGGTAAAAAGAAAAGGCGAGAGAAGTCGCGCTCTCCTTCCCTGGAGCGAACACAACCCAAAGAACACATCAGTCAAAAAGAAAACAGCGGGGATGTTATATATGAGGATGATGATAATTCAGCTGTGTACGGCGAAGTGACAATGAGCCGAGTTGAATCTCCTCCAAGTTTAAGTGAAGTTGAAGAGAGATCAAAGTTTGTTCAGTTTCCTTCCCCAGCCAAGGGAGCAAGGAGGCCCCCAATACCTGATGATGAGTATGGCAATGTTTTTAGTAATGGGGCACAAGATGTGTAAGTTTTTTTTCCTTGTACTCTTAATTACTGTATCTTGAATAACTGTGGATGATTGTGTCTCATTGTTACATGCATTTTCATATCCAGATTTGCAATTAGCCAATCAGAAGTTTTGTCTACTGTCCTATACAGTGTACATGTATAGTGTACATGTAAATGTACTATGTACACTGTATACAAAAACTAGCCTCCATTTGGCCTGAAAATATGCTCAGATATTTGTCCAGGGACATTACAACACTGTATCTGTTCTGAGAAGCAAACAGTTTTATGAGAGTGAAGCTTGATGACAACTGTGGGTTTTAAGAAACAGATACATGTAATTTCCAAAGACAAATATCCAAAGATATTTTCTTGCCAAATGGAGGCTATTGTGTTTATTGTCCTTCAAACGTTTTTTGCAACACACCAGAGCTCTTCAAAATTGGAGAATATCACTCGAATATTCCCCAGTTTTAGCTGGAGCTTATTCAGTCACGCAATGTATTTAATTTTAGACCAATCACTTGTGAGCAAAAAAATATTTGATGGATTATAACCTGTGATATCAAGTCACTGACCTGATATGGCTACATAACCTGTTATTTGGCCAAATTTGGGTGTGAGAAAAATACCTGATCATACCTTTTTGGGTACGTGTCAGTGGCGTGTTATGCTCATTTGGTCCTGCCCTGGGTATTTTAGCTCAGCTATGCCTTGCCAAAATCGAACCACGGCTTGAGCAAACTAACTTGATAAGTGCTGTGTGCCACCAAAGTGTACCAAAAAGGTTTGATTAATTATCACCAGTAACCTGTGATCAGGCATTTTTTTTCTCAGTGTCAGAAGAGAGGAAAAAGTAACATCTTGTGCATTTCATGAGTGCAATTAGGTTTAATTATGGTAATCCTTTCTTTCTCTTACTTTAGGGATAACTCATTTGGACGAGAAGAAACTCTCAATAACTATGCCCCAGAAAACCAAGGATTTGTGGCAGAAGATGATGGTGCTAACAATCTAGGGGTTAACAATTTTAGTTCAAATGAGGATAAGAATGTTTTGAAGGACACACCGAAGGTTGACGAAGATGTGAGAGCAACAGGAAAGGACGCTAATAAAATAGGTGCCAAGGATGATGCAAAGAAAGATGGTGTGAAGGGAAATGCCGCTAAAGGAAAGAAAGTGGTCAAAAAGCCCGCAAAGAAACCAGTAGAAACTTTAGATGAGAAATACAAAATACCTCAAATTCCCAAAGCCCCCACCCCACCTCCCATGAAATACCCAGAGAGGGGTAACAAAGAGTTTGGAGAAGACACAGCATCAGCTAAGGATAGAAAACGCCGGGAGATTGAAGAGTTAAAGGCTGAGTTGAGGAAGGCGAAGAACGCGAGGGTGGAAACTGAAAAAGAGAGGGAGTCTAAAGTGCGCAGAGCTAAGATGTTACAGAATCAGATGCTACAGAAGAGGAATCAAGGTAGGTGTTAATTTTACTTGAAGCAATGTTGATGTGAACACGTTAACCACACTATGTGGGGTCATGGATGGGCCGTTACCTTTTGGAGAATTAGGGTGGATAGTTACCAAGCCAGAAAAAACTGCTGCACAAGAAAGTTTGAAGATTTTAGAACGTGTCTTTGTGTTTTTATTAGTGTTGGTAAGGCTTTCGTGTGCTAAGAATTATGGGTAAATGTACCCGTCGCTTTTTTTCCTATTGCCTATGGAAGATTGTATTTCCTCCAGCTACTTTGTAATACAAGAATTAATTTAAATCCAACCTTGTGGCCCAAAGTCTACACAGTTACTTACAATAGCAGTTTCCTGTACGTGTCGTAATCAATCAATCAAACACTTATTTGATATATTTTCCTGCACATGCAGCAAAGAACATTTGGAAGAAGAAGTTTTTTGAGGAGAAGAGAAAAACCGCTGCATTAGAAGAACAAGTCAACAGACTAAGACACGAGGTTGATGCACAGCACAAGACCTTGATGGCGTACTTGGAAAGTAAAGGTATGTTATGTAGATTAAAGATGATTACCGGTTTAAATTCAGAGTTACATAATAACATGTCAATCAAAATGGCACCTAATCAGAGTGAAGTTACGGTCGAAACACTCCATGGACGCTATATGGTCCAGTTCTGGCCCTCACTTTGCCATGCAGCGCTACGCTTTCGGGAGAGAGGTGCCCCTCCGAGAGAGAACGTAGCCCTGCATGACAAAGTGACGGCCAGAACTGGACTGGTGCGATGTTAGAAGAAACTGCATTCTCTGTGACCTATAGCTTGTTGTCAAGAAGAACGCTAAGGTGATTAGAGTCACACGCAACTCTCTTCGTGTACGTGACCTGATATGCCTTAGCCAACTTTAGAATGGCTTTGAAGTTACTGTTTTTGAATGGAAGTTTAAGTAGGAGAAGGTACTAATAAATCAAATTTGAACTGGAAAAAATAAGGTAAGTCTTCAAACTTAAACCTGTGCACCGGCCCAATATGCATGCTTCACTCACATCATTTGGCCCAAAGTGAGTCTACTGTTTAGTTGGGGGGAATGTAGGAAAGTACCCTCGACTAAGTTACAGTAATTTTACTTAAGTGTTATTTGGCTTAGTTTACACGTACGGAGTGTTCAACAAAGACATGTTCTTCTCAAATCATTAATAATTCATCGAATTAAAACAGAGAAAATCACAACCGTGAAGGAGGTTTGGATACCCTGTCTTAATTAGCATAGATTTTGACGAATTTACTTCTCCGTTTACTCCTTAGTTTTGTTTCGATTGAGAAAATGTATCAAACACTCAAGACCGTTTCATTGGCCATTCAAACACCTCGAATTTCGTGAAAAATACTCCGCTGCGCACCTTTTTTTTTCAACTCTCTTCTCGGTGTTTGGATATCCCGATGAAACGGTCTCGCGTATTTGATATAGTACTCAAAAGACTGTACCATATCGTTTCATGGGTTGCCATCTTTTTGTGTTTAGAACGAGAGGGCAGCAAGCCTCAAGCGGGAGGAGACTTCAAGTCGCCATCAGAAAAGGTAATGAAAGTGAAGAATGATCATCGCAGTAAATTTTCCAATTTAAGCGATTGGAAAGAAAAAGCCTGAAAAAAATGAATTATTTCATATATACTTCACATCATTTCACTCCTCACGGAAAGATATGAACTCAATTAATTGACCTTGCTCCCAATATGTGGCTTCATAGCTCAGTTGATAGAGCATCGCATCGCTATCGCGGAGGTCACGGGTTCGAATCCCGTTGAAGCCCTGATTTTTTCAGAGTTCCTCTTTCCAATTGCTTAAATTGGAAAATTTACTGCGATGATCATTCTTCACTTTCATCTACAGCCGCAGTTCAAATATGAATTGTTTCATGTATACTTCACATTACAAAAGGTAATATAGGAACATGCATTTGTTAGTTTCCTCGTAATAACGTTTTTGACAACGATGAATGCGAGAACCATGCTTGCATGGCATCAAAACTACCAACTATATGATAACTTCACAAATGTCGCGCGCTTTTTGTGCTTAGTTTAGTTAAGGTGGATAAATATAATTATGCGACTCATATTTATCGCCTGCATTGTGTTTTGTCTCTGTCCACAGACAAACCAACGGATGTCTCTTGCACGGTTACAACACGAGGTGGAAGAATTAAGAAGAAGAATTGAAGAATTGAAAGTGAAACTGACGGCTGAAATGAAGGTTTGCTTGTCATTACTTTTTTCTTTACTTAATTTTTAGCTGATATACGGAGTGCCTTACTACCCCCACCCCACCACTGTAACAACTATTTACCTACGGAATTAACGGCGAAAGGTGTTGACTGTTATAAGTGCGTAGAACCAACCAGAAACGGGTGTAAGCGCGGGAAATCTGGCGTGTGCTGCGGCTCGGGAAATAATATACAGGTAACAACTTCACCGCGTGCAACGAGTGCAAAGCGCGGGAAAAAACGAGGCATGAACCAAACACGTGATAAGTATTCATTTTGCACGTGATTTGCTGAGAGCGTATTGTTCAAGTGTCAGCGAAACAATTACAGAGCTGGTCAGACGGACCAGAATAAATGCAATGCACAATTATTTCGAAACACTCTAATTTACACTATTTTTCCTCTTAACAGAATCGCGACGCCGCCCAAAAGGAACTGAAACAAATACGCCAAGATTTGTTGGAAAAGAAGATCAACCTTACTCTCACCAAATCGCAGAAAAGCCTGGCAACGTTAGCAAACCCTGAGAATATTGCTGTGTGATAAATTATGACAATAAAGAGAAATATCCAGTGACAACTCGCGAGTGGCGGACCCCTTCGTAACCCTATTTTGTGTTGTTGCGTGACGACGAGGGAGATTGCATGACGGCATGCAACGTCATTCCGGCAAGTTCACTTCCAAACCTCGTTCTCAGGCTTGAAGATACATCATGGAAACGTGGTTGATGACTAGAACGCTCCTTTTACTCGTTTCCTTTGAATTATATGGACGAAAGTAGTCAAGATATATTGTGAACACTGGCAGTTATACATATAAGTTATACCGTTCAATGTGTCTCTATTTATTACATTCAATACAGATGATTTTTTTTCTCGTATAGCAGTTTTCATATTTAAAACGAAAATTTGGCCGAGGGTTGAAAACCCGTTTGTCCAGGAAGTAGTTTTTAAACAGTAGAGATCATATTTTGTCTTGTAATAAATTATTGTAAATAAACTGTGTTTTCTTAGAATCGAAGTTTGTTGTTTGTGTGCGTTGTCCTCAGAAAATAATTCAGGTCTGGTGTTACGGTAGAAAAAGAACTTTAGTCGCAGATTTAGTTCAACAAGATTATTCAAAAGGCAATTGACATAATTAGCAAACCATGTTAGTTTTCTTTTAGAAAACTGTTTGGATACAGTCGCTTTGAATTTTTTTAAAACAACGCTTTTTCGTATTTGTCACGAAACAACGGCTAAGTCGGCGTTAAATGACTCAAATATATTTTACATTACAAAGTCATCAAAAGGGTTTATCTCCAAAACAAAGCATATCGACAAAGTCTGGCGAAAGATTAAGTAACCTATTCTTCGATGGATTAAGTCTTCTTTACGAGGTTCAAAATGGTTTCAACTAGCATCAGCCTCAAAGGCAATTCATCATTTTCTTCAAAGGAAAAAACACAACAGAATAAACCATAAAATACGAACAAAGATGATTAAGACTTCAGAGGATTAAGAGGAATTACGTAAAAAGAACTTGAAAATTCTAGCGATCCTCTGGGCTACACCTTTAGTTTTATAGCGGATATCATTAAAGTATGTATAGAAAATTGGAATTTCTAGCGTTATAGGTTAAATTTAGAATATTTCTGTTATGTCAAATTGATTTTTTTAATTGCCATGAATTCAAAGCTATAGGCCCGCGCGCCAATGCTTCAGTTAAATGTGATTGGTGAAAACCAAAATTCAATGTTTAGCAATGGCACAATTTTGGCATTTAAAAATAAAACAAAAACAATTGCCTTCTTTTGCCTTAAAAGATGTTTTACTTTCGCCTACCGAGTGTCTACGTAAGCAAAACTCAAATCACACTTGGACAAAGAGAATCAGATTGTGTTTCATAATCATATCAATGATTTCATCATTTAAGTATCTGACTCAAACGGAAGGAATATATTATCATGTGGGTTTACATTTTACTAAATGAATTTGGCAGTTCGCCACAAACCACAAAAGAGTTTGGGTAATCTAAATCCATGTCGCGTCCAATGGTGTAGTACGCGTTCATTCTCAAACTGACCCGGTAAATTTTGAGTTTTTCATCTCAAATGAGTGAGAAAAAGGCCGAAGAGGTGGTCGAACCTCTTAAACCACCAAAAGATGGCGACATTCCGCTAATAGTGGGAGAGAAACCAGCGCTGGAAAAGCGACACAGTGAGGCAGTCAACGGTGAGCATAGCAGGTCATTTAGCGAACAAGTGAAACATTTTGAGCGAAAGATTCGCGCGTATAACAAAGCGAAGGACAAGGTTAACGAAGGAGAAGCTCTGAGCAATTTGGGAATATTATATTACAAAGCATCAAAGTTTGCCGAGGCGAGAAGCTGCCATGAAAGGCATCTTAACTTGGCCAAGGCAGTCCAAAATAAACGCGCCGAAAAGAGAGCGTATTGCAACTTAGGTTGCACATATCGACGTATTGGAGATTTAGACAAAGCTGTCGAGTGTTACGAGGAAGGACTCAGACTTGTAAAGGAACTGCAAGACAAGGTCGGAGAAGCGAAACTCTTAAACAACCTCGGAAATATTCTCGAGCAGAGAAGTGACTTTGACCAAGCAGTTTATTGTCATCAGAGACGACTTCATGTTGCTAAAGAGTTAAAAGATTTGGACGGCGAAAGCAAGGCTTGCGCTAGCTTAGGAAATATTTACCATTTGCAGGGGAATATCCGAGAAAGTATCAACTACTATGAAAAATTGGTGGCGTGTCTGAAATATAAACTAGGTAAGTACAAAAATACGTGAGGTTTATCCGAAAAGATTTAACGCAACATTTATGCAAATAATATAGCTTTGTATATAGTTGAATCGCATTGCCTTGACAGGTAGTCGGGAGCAATTAATATTTAATGTCTGTTATGCAGTAAAGATACTTACAGCGTATTGAACTCTAAATAAACTGAAATTCCCTACAGAGAACATTAAGAGAGTACGCTAAAACGTGGTGAAATCATGTACAATTTTAGCAAACAAAACGAAACAAAACATTTATGCATTTCAAGGAAAAAAGTTCGTCCTAGAATCTAGTTTTGTGTGTCGTCTCTAATTTGCATTCAGACGCGCATTTGACGTTTGTATCTTGACGTTTTTTATTCTTACGTTAATCGGTACAACGTACATTAAGTCATCGCACACTTCTCTTTGTCACGATTTTTTTAAGAGAATAAACATTTACAAGAAAGTTGAGGCCGGAAAAGACTTAAATCTTAAGAAAATCATACCTTTGCAAAAATCTTTATTTTATTTTCCCTGCTTGTGGAAATGAAAGATATAGTACATGTCGTAACGTTCACCTATATGCAGAATGAATGTGTTTGAGATCAGCACAGCAAAACCTGTATGAAGCGGAAACAGATAATGTGCGACACCCTTTTCGAAGTGAACTCCGATCTTAAAGTTCCAAAATTTTTTCCCCATATTTTGTGCAAAACAGACCCCTTGAAAGCTTGTTAAGAAGACTTCCTCCACTACACGGATACTGTGAGGTTGCCATGGGTATCCGGTTAAAACAGGTTCTCTGTACCTTACTTCAAAACCACCTCATATCTATTTTCAAGAAAATTTTGAAGAACATTTTTGAGCAAATAATGTAAATATTAAGACGTCTCGGTAGCTTCAGCTAAAAATATCGACGTTCTTTTACGAAGAAGTTCAAAGTTTTATTTTTACTGTAGTTTCATTCATTGGGGGATATATACATGGACTTTTGACAAAACATTAAAAATTGCCGGAATACGTTCAAACGTCTGAACGCAAAATGTTGCACGCTCGAAACTAAGGCACAAGGGTAATTTGTTCATTCCGAATCGTTCTTAGTCAGAAGATGCACATGTGCTAACTGAGGATCTGCCTTGAAGTGTCATTTTTAATTGGTAGTGCAAGGAAATAAGAACAGCGGGAACAGAATAGCTTAGATTTAGCCGGCTACGCCATTCTATTAGTCCTTTTAATACAAACCTGCTTGCCGCCTATGTAGCAAGAACCTAGAATTTTCAATTCTTCGTAATATTTGAGCCCTCTTTCTATGTCCAAAGTTTTATGCCAGCAGCTTCCATATGTAGTGATAAATAATGGAAAAGGTTTCTGGAGGGCAAACCCTTTGCAATATTCAAATCGTCATTAAATTCCAACCTTACATGACATAGGACTGAAACTTAGTATTCTGGCTAATTAAACCATGCTCTTTTCAGTTCTGTAATTTATGTAGCTGTAGCTAAAAGTTTAGAAATTATCGGTCGCGTGAACGACTGTTGCAAAAGGCCAAAGGCTTTCGAAGGGCCCATTGAATACCGAAAAACAAAATGGCGCTCTTTAAAATAACATTGCATATTGTTTTATTGCCATAGCGGTTGCTGATAGGTTTACAGCAGTTTCAAAAGTTTGTGTTGAAAAAGATATTCTTTGGAGCTCAGTTTATTTTTAATTGGAAAAATCTCGGTGAGGTGGTAGATTTAAACAATAAGCCCTGAAACATTTACCTTGTAGCGAAAAATGTCTTTTAACTGAGTTCCAATACCAATTTTTCGTTATTTTACTGTGCTCTCTTCAACAGCAATGCAAGAAAAGAAAACCAAGAGCGAAGAGAGTTCCGAGAGCAGTTCTCCCCCCGGGAGCTCATCAAATAAAACCAGAGACGACTCCAGTAAACTACAGGTGAAAAGGGGGGAGGATCGCGAGGAGCGAGGCAGTAACAGCAGAAGATCGAGCAGTGGTGGCAGAAGTGGGGGAAGTGGAGGCAAAGCATCGTCAGTTCACTGGAAAGGAGATAATTCTGGAATATAAAAAAACATGGGATACTCAGGACAGTATTTAAAGGAGTCCTCAATATATTTTGAGTTATTTTGGCCTCGTACCAAGTGTCCTTAAACTTTAAATAGATCGAAACTGAAAATAATAGTTTACGAAGACATAAAAACACCAAAGAGATAGGAACAAGGATGGCAAAGGATGGAGAAGATTAACACGGATTACAAACGAACAACTTTAAAAATTTAGGCCATAAAACTTTTCAAGATACGCAAACGGCTGACGTAGCTCCTTTAATAGAAATTGAAAGGAGAAAACGTTTTACTTTACCAGTGACTTTTGGCAGTTCCAAGTTTGAAAGACATTTTCCCTTAGTTCATTTGATCACGTAGTTGTGCGAAGTTCTACTGACCTGGTGACATTAGAAGCCTTATGCTCCCGTCAACTGGATTAGTCTCTTTGAGGTCTTCAACTTTAGTATAGTTGAAAGGAAGGTCGCCCAAAAAAAAAATCGTTTAGGAAACACGGAGTGTAAGCTTAAACGAATAATTGAATTCTAATAAACAAACCTGAAAACGATAGATTAAAATGTTGCTACAAGTTACAGTTGAACTTCTAGTGATCATGAGCGAGCTTATATATGGCTGTCACAAGAGTTATTTACACTAAAAGACAAGTAGGTTATTTACACGAAGTTTAATTTGATATATATTGCTCAACGAAATAAATTCTCTTAAGATTTAACCCTCTGTAATATGCAAAGTGCAAATACTATTTCAGAGGAATTAGACTATATATCCCAGACCGAGCTAGATCAAATTTTAAAATATCCTTGTCTCTATGACTAGTACAATTTTAAATCATCTTTACTTCAATTCCTCAAAAATAATTAGATCAGACTCCAGAAACATCTTTTCCTCTGCATCCATAGCGCCATAACTAACTTGATGCCGACTTCGGGGTAGCAAAAAAAAAAAAAGGAAAAAGAAAAGGAAAAAAAAAAAAAAAGAAAAGCCATTCAGAGCACTGTGACTTGCCGCCGTTTTTGTCGGACTCTGTTAGCGTTTCGCCTTTTTTTGTGATGTTTCACTGTTTTAGCGTGTTATATTTTCAGTGAAAGAAGCAAATTTTTAACTTGGCGTCAAAAACCAAATGAAACTGAAATGACGAACTCTAGGATTGGCCACATACAGTAAATAACTCGATCGTTCGAATTGAAGTAGTGTTGATGGTGTTGTTACTTGGCAAAAAGTAAGGAATTTAAGATTCGACGACCAGGGAGTACGACCGCGCGTTTTCCTCAGAGAGGCATGGCAAGTTGGTGTGAGCACGCTCATTTTCACCAGCCTTACCGTCGTCCTTTGCGACGCTAGGTATAGAGTCAGGTTACGCAGGCTATCTACTAGCCTTCTCTACGGATAATATTTTCTTTTCTTTCAATCTTTACTTTCCTTTAAGATGAGTACTTTAGACTTGTATTCAGTTTAAGAAGCATGTGAGTCCATTTTGCTATGACCTGTTTTATTAGGCGGTCGGTTAGGTGGGGCGCAGGGCGAAAAAGGTCCAACGAAAAAACAGGGTAGATGTTGGGCGCGGAAAAGCTCCTCGCACCAAGCCTCTATCTCCTTTAGTTTTCGCTTGCCCCTTTTTTTTGGCGCGCTGTCCCCTTTTAACTGAAAGCCTGAAACAGGCCAATTTCGGTAAGCAGAAACTACTTTCGTTTACTAAATTTTCCAAGTCTCTAGATTGTCGCGACAAGAACTATACCTCAAATAACGTTTCGCGCCAAAAGTCCGCGTTTGACCCAATTCCTTTCAGCTTATTCAGTTTCAGATATCACCGCACCAAAAATTACGACTTTAAAAAATATTGAGGTTGCAGTGAAAATTTGGACCAATGCGTAACTCAAAATTGAGGTCGTTGCCGATTTGGAATGAGAAGTTTTCAGTAGTAACTCATTAATGAAACACTACCAGAGAGTATTCTGCTATTTGTCATTTGACAGCGTGGATGAAGGTCTGAAACTCACTTGTCAGTTGAAATTTGGACAGTCCTCATTGAGTCCTTCGATAACAGCAACATAACTTGGTGGTATAAACATCGTGGTTTTAACATAGCTAGAAAAACGACGAAAATACAACGAAGACTTTACAAACGCTATTTTATTGTCGATTATTTTTGCGCAAGTCGCATCATATTTTGTCAACGTTATTAGCTTATTAACATTCCTAAAATCTCAAATTTATTCAATGACTTCTTCAAAGTCAGTCTTATTTGCTGCTTGTTAAAGATTATCACAAATTTCTGTCGAGTTCTCTATATTACTTTTCTGGTCGTTCGACCAATCAGAATTCAGGTTAGTAGATACTGCAACATTACGATAAAAATGTGCACACATGGTTCTTAGGTTTTCTCTCCAAGAAGCTTAAAAAGCCAAAAAAGTTTTCGGAAAGTTGCTATAGCAACATTATGATAGGTAACACAGATAGTATATTTATTGGAATACAATACTGTCTGGAAAGTATCTTTTTAACATCAGCAGCCTACAAAATTACATAATCTATATAAAATATACAAATTCCTAATGATAACTTTCCACTACTACAATAATTTCATTCAAATTCTGCGGATTTATCTACAATTTATTGTTCTAAATAGCTACCAAACAGAAACATAACGGCCTGTAGCTTTTTAACTAAATAAAAGTTGAGTGTTTATAGCAATTTTCAAACCTTCGGGAACGGAAAAATTTGATAGTCGGTTCAACGACGGCAGCCGACGACAAATTGATTGAGGCGGATGGTTACGAACGCACTTCACGTAAAATGTCGTGAGACACTCGGATATTCTCGGTTACAAGCGTCTACATCATAATTGCCACCGGTTAGTGCGGTTTGCACTTTTACGTTGACGAAACTATGAATACAAAATCTGTGATATGTATGATATGTATGAATACATATCATATATAGTGATGTCAAATTAAATTCTTCAAAATGAAAGGCTGCTCTTCCACGAAAACAGGCCACCAAATACTACTAAAAGTAAGCCTGAAAATAAGAAAAATTTACAACCAGAAAGGCTGCATTAAATAACAAAACTATAATCGTACTATTTTTAAAGGAGAAACGAGACATCTTGAAATGTGAAGCCTAAGATTTTCCGAGCCTGTTTGAACAAATCCAAAATGGCGTCTGCTCACGCCGGTGGCGACCAGGGCGGGATTTTTCTTTCACAAGGACATGCACACTCACGTCATGACATTTTTCTCAAATTTACAGACAATAATTTTCTATCATTCCGAACGCATAAATCTATATATAAAGAAAGTCAACTTCCAGGAGCAACTTTGTTCAATTTTGATAGACATTGCAAAATTGAGTTTTTCACGCTAAGAGTTTATCCTTTTACAGTCGTTCAAGGTTAGAACCACCTTGAACAGCTTAATTAACAGTATCACATGAAAGTACTGCTCAATAGCTTTCATTTGAATGGTCACACACTAGGGTTTACCAAGGTTTGCTTATTCAAATTAAAACCACATTAACTGACTTAAGGACTGACCCTGGGAGACAAAGGGGAAACTTAAGTCAGCAATGTTGCTAGCCGCCTACGCGGCGAAATTCCGACAACTATAACAACTGTATTGAAGCCATTTGTTATATTGTCACCAAAAGCTGATACGAAATTAGTGTGCTCTAATTATCAAATTGATTAGGACAGCAGAACTAGCGCTATAATCTATCAAAATCAATTGTCTACGAAAACACTGGGAATATCTAGATCACAGCTCATAGCCGAGAAAATACGGTCAATACTAACCCATGAGTGGTGAAATAGCGAGAATATCTGCCGTTTCTTTTGACAGGCCGACGGGAAAGATTTACAAAGGCAGGTTTAGCTGGTTATCCGAAAAGAAACAGATCTAATTAGAATGCTTGATAAATCGAGAGTGGGTTATGCCAAAACAGTGAGATTGCTAGCTCTCGGTTTCTAGAGGCCGATAGAAACATCGTCGTCTATTTATGTGGTTCCAGAAAAAGGTATCCATACTCACCACAAGGAGGGTTATTTGAAATTCCAAGCAGTAGGGGGACTCAAAAGATATTTTTGTGTGTGCGTGGAAAGTATGAATCAAAACTGGAATTTCTAGAGTGACGGCGCGCCCGGGTGGGGGGGGGGGGGTAGGGGGGTGTCAAACGAAAGAACCCTCCACGGGAGGGGTGTTGATATTTCTGGAATGTTTCAATTCGCCCATGGCATATCTACTTGAAAAAGCGAACAGATACACAAAAAGCATGGATTCAGTGGGATCCTCTACAAAAGGTACTGCTGGACCTTGAATTCTTCTTCTTCCTTCAAATCGATCAAAGCATCGGCAAGTTCCTGAGCCAGAAGTTTAAATGTCGGCCTGTCTTCCTCTCTGTCAGAGAAAAGAAAAATCTCCAGTCACTACAAATACATTGGACAGAGCCGCCAACCCTTTTAAGGCCATACATACTCTTCATCCCAGTGCGGGAAACTTTTCAGACTTCGCTCAAGCCAATATGTTGACGCACCTCTACAGAGATCTAATTGGTTATTAGCCGGTTTTTTAACTTTTGAAAGTAACGACTGATTAGAGACACTACATAAATCTCTGAAAAGCTACGTAATCAGCACAAGACCATTTAATGGGTGAAACTTTGGACTTTTTTTGTGGGGGGGTGGGGGGTGGGGTGGGGGCTAGCTGTTGTCTGGTTAGTATCCAGCATATGATTGAAGTACAAAAATCGAGGACTTCTCGTCCGGATGTAACCTCGTTCCCAGGCTCTCTCTTCTCTGTCTCCCTTGGTCGTTGGAAGACCCTGGTTGCGGCTGGTCACGTGACCACCTGTTGTGACACAAACTTTTCCAAGGGGATAGAGTCAACGAATAATTTTTGTCGATCTCAACTGAAGCAAAAGAAAGGCAATCGCTGGTCGACATCACTATGTTAAACTACACACGGGCAAATACACCTTTAAAATTCTCCAGTCTTATTCTAAGCTTCACACAGGTCAAACAAAACATATTTACATATAAATAAACAAATAAATAAATAAATAAATAAATATACATTTATATAGCGCCATTTTCCACTGATTGTCCATGGCGCTTTACAATACTTTAAAATTAAAATCGTAAGTTAAAAATCCTAAAATTAAAATCCTAATCCTTTATAAACCTAAAATCCTAAATCCCAAAAGTTAAAATCCTAAGAATTAAATACGCTATATAATACAATTAGACTACAAATAAAAAGTAAAAACTACAAATCAAATGCACGCTTAAAAAGATGAGTCTTAAGATTAGCCTTAAAAACTGCCTCTGATGATGAAAGTCTGATCTGGAGGGGTAGTTTGTTCCAGAGCCTTGGTGCCGCCACGGAAAAAGCCCTTTCACCATACGTTCTAAGATTTGCTCTAGGCTCATCAAGCAACCTGTTGTTTGATGATCTTAGTGTGCGACCAGAAATGTTAAATCGTAGTAGGTCTCTAATGTAATCAGGGGCCAGTCCATTCAGAGCTTTGTAAGTTAACAACAATATTTTGAAAATAATCCTAAAATGAACTAGCAACCAATGTAAGCTCCTTAGTATTGGCGTGATGTGTTCCTGCCTTCTAGTCAAAGTAACAAGGCGAGCTGCTGAGTTCTGTACAAGTTGAAGTCTATTAATCAGATTCTTTGGGAGACCGTACAGTAGGGCGTTACAATAGTCCAAACGCGATGTTATGTAAGCTTGAACAATAGTCTCAGTAGTACTCTGGGATAGGTATCGCCTAATTTTAGCTATACTACGAATGCGGAAAAATGCGCTCTTGCAGGTTATTTTAACGTGTTCTTTGAAATCCAAACATTGATCTAATTCAACTCCTAAATTCCTGGCCTGTTTACTAGACTTGATTACTTCATCGCCAACTCGTATATAGTCGAGGGGTGGTCGTGGACGATATTTAGAACTAATAACCAAAAGTTCAGTCTTATCCTGATTCAACTTAAGTTTGTTGAGCAGCATCCAGTCCCCAATGTCCTTAACACATAATTCTACTGCCATCTTTGAGCTTGACAGGTGATTAGGACAGTTGGACGTAAACGACAAGTACAACTGTGTGTCATCTGCATAGAGATGAAACGGTATGCTATGTTTTCTGGCTATGTCACCCAGCGGACTTGTATAAAGGAAATACAGCAAAACCCTGTAGTACCCCGTAGGGTAACTTCTTCTTTGACGATTCAATCAAATATAGCCAGCGTATTGAAGTATCACTCTGATTTCAATTCCAGCCGGACTACTTAGACGTAAAACTGTTTCGCTGTTTTATGTTGCCTGAATAAACCTCGCGGCACATTGTTCACCACATAAAGCGGTGTTTTATTTACCATTTTGCAAAATATAATTCTTGACTATGCCAAGCAACCGTGTTTAAACATCTGTCTAAATATACACTTACATAAACCTGATGCAAATATAATGAAATATAAGCTTAAGCTAAGTCATTTTACATTGCTGTAAATCAAAAGTCAGAATACTCGGCTAATCGGCCGTGTGACAGAAATACTTTTCAACAATCAAAATACCGCACAAAGAAGAAAGTAAATTACTTCCGAACTTTAAGATTCAAGAGACTGACCCACTGGTTTCACTTCGATTCCGTACATGATGTTTTACATGTGCTAGCCGGCAAAAAGTTTGAGCTCCATTCGACTGCCGAATTTCTTTGTGAACGAAAGTCTTCTATATTTTGGAGGCGGCAGAAATAATGTAGCATTCTTCATCGACAAAATGCCACATCAAACCCCGGTAAAGCGGGTAGTTTTTAGCGACTGCTCGAGGTTTCGAAACCCACAAAACTTGCCACAGCAACAATCAGAACCCTCTACCACCCCTCCCGCCCAGCAGACGTTTTTACCGCCCAGATTCTGGGTGGTCACGTGTCCAGCCGCAACCAGGGGCTTTCTTCCAACGACCAAGGAAGGCAGAGAAGAGAGAGCCTGGGAACGAGGTTGGTCCGTCTGTCCGTTCGCTCGCTCGTTAGCTCTCTCGTTCGCCCTCTCCCGCAGTCTGTGCTCGAAATAACACTGGCATCTAGCGTGAAGTTACGACTAAAAAAGTGGGAATTCAGCTTAGGTTTTTGTAGCAATATTTGATTCAAAGACTCATAGTATGTTCGATAGGGAGAAAGAGGACCAAAACAAAAATAAATAAGAGGAAAGAAACGAAAAAAACGCTTTCTTGCCAAAGGGTAGTCGAGTAGGGCTGAGAATGTTCCAGCTTGAAACTACATTTACACTGTACATCAATCTAGATGTCTTGATCATAGTCTTATGTGAATGACTGAAAGAATGAATGTCAAGTGTCAATAGCATTTAGCTGAAAAAACCTAATTGGGGACACTAGTAAATAAATAAGTAAATGAAACATACGAACTTAGTAAGATAACAAAGCTTAAAAGATATCAAATATATTTAAAATGTAAAATGATATAAAACAAAGGCTCGAAAATATCATACAGGCGAGCGCACGTCGGCCCTAATCTGTTCTAATTGTTTTTTGTTTACCTGTATTGCCAACAACTCCTCATTACTTTGTAGATGACGGACGGTACATTCGGAGGACATTCCAGTCTGTAATTTTCCTCAATTTTCTCCAGAATTAACTGTCCGTTGAGACCCTGCGATAAGGTAAATTAAAGGTACAGATATACTCCGGAAAGCACCTCGGATGTACCTCTTTTATGTACCTAAGCCGCCTTGAAAACATTACGTAAGCCCGCGAACACTCGCGAAATGTTTCTCATAAGAATTAATTTAGGGTTGTTCGAAAGCCGGTTAACGCTCACCCAGGATCAAATGTTAACTGAAGCAATAATTTGACTTCAATAAAAAAAAATATATATTTCAACTGCCTAGTTTTTGTGAAGTTTGAGATTATTCAAACTCAAAACTGAAGGACAAACCATGTAAACAGAAAACCTCACCGAAAAGTTACAAAAATGGAATCAAAATACCTGGGTTAGCTTTAATCGGGTTTTGAACAACCCGGCTCGTTTATACCAAGGAGAAAAAAGCGACCGAAAATCCAGACTTTGAACCTTATTGCTTGATCGAACCTCTTTTCCTCGAAAGAGTAACTACAAAAGAAGAAAAAGTCACACACCCGGGGACCAATACCTAGCGCGCGTGACATAGGGGCTTGTGTGACATTACCTCATAAGGTTTCTTGCCATATGACGTGGCTTCCCATAACGTGACACCGTAACTCCACACGTCACTCTTGCTGCTAAACTTCCGGTAGTAAATACACTCGGGAGCGTACCACTTTAGAGGCCACTTTCCTGCCTTGCCAGCCTGCAACGGCGAGACAAATCCAACAATTTAAAATCTCACCCACGATTTGGACAAGTTCGAACGTAAGAAACCCAAAACTAATGGTCTGGTTTGATTTCGTAGTCCCACAAAACACAAGAACTTCATGTTATCACGAAGTCAGGATGGCGCAGCGATTACGAGAATTCAAATACATGTAGATTACAATGCGGACAACCGTCAAAAGGTAAACATTATATTTTCACGTTTCAGCTGAATTACTTTGATCAATGATTCAAGATGATGAATTAGCGTATAACAGGTTTTGTTCATAATTTGAGGAACACACAACCCATTTTAAACAAATCCATACTCGTAAGCCTCCGTTTCGCGAAATATTATTCGTATTTCATGTATGGTCAAACCTTTCTGCGGTGATCAGCAACCACTTTCTCATAAATATATCCTAACATAATCAAGCATACTAGTCATGAGAATCACATGAATGATCACTTAAGGAAGCTAGGCTTGACTTGACAGGATAGCAAATTCTTCCTACAAGTTCAAAAAGAAATATAAGAAATCAAGTAAGGAGAATTTGACTTCCGACATACCTTATAGTAGTCACTTCCAGCCCCCATGGCACGTGACATTCCAAAGTCACTGATTTTGACAAAGTCCTCATTTACAACTAAGATATTTCTGGCGGCAAGATCCCTGTGTACAAACTGCATGTTTTCAAGATACTGCATTCCCTGTGCAACAGAAGTGAAAACATCAGCTAAAGTAGAATTCTTCGAAGGCAACCACTCTTTTTGGCCAAGTTCAGATAAGGTCGCTTACAAGACGATTCACTTAAATTCAGACTGATACCGTGTATTGAAACAATATTCGGTCACTGAAGAAATACGTTCTTTACCTCGGCAACTTGCAACATAATGATAAAAATCTTGAACATTGGTAGAGACCTGCAAAAGGAAAAAAAGACGGAAGAAGAATCAGCGAACAGATTAGGTATATCTGAGTTACTGACCAAGCTTGCTAGGGTAAAATGGGTGGATATTGGCCAAGTTCTGGTTTTGCGTCTTTAGGGACCAAGATGGAGTCGAGGTCCATAAACACGCAATTATAAAAAAATGATAAAGAATCCTATATGGATTTTTATTTTCTTGCGGGACACAGCGGGTGATCCCGAACGGGCAAGATAGCGCCATCTTGTTCACTTGGGTAGCCAATCACAGCATAGAAATCAGTTCATCTAGCCCGTACACGGAGCTAGGCATATTATAAATCGGAAAATTGACTGAATCTATCATGACATACAGTGTAGTTCATTTAAAAGAGAATCAGAGTAGTTGACAGTAGAATAGAGTTGTTTGACAAGCAGATGGTGTAAAAGTTGGCATACTCTGACTGTAAGCTGTTTTGAGCAACGAAGGTCAATAAAACTTTCTGGTTATGAAAGGAAAAAACAACTCCTCGTCCACGGCAACTATCCCACAACACTCCGCATCTCTCTCTTTTTTCTCTCGTTCATTGAGGACACTTACACTGCGACTGAGCAAACTTTGAACATATTTAGAGCCCTGTACTTCAGACATGAACACATGCAGCCACCCAAATTGATACAAAGTAGTCAGATGTGTCAGTCAGGAGAGAACTATTGGAGGCTGTTTTCTTTCTTACAGCTTCTAATGAATTAGCAAACTTTGATGGGATGACTAAAACCAACATGCTAAAACCAGCGCTTGCTTGTCACCAAACAGGACCTGTTACCTTTGAAAGTTAGGGTTTGGCACTATACATATGTGCAGTATTCAGTAGGAGGCACGGTAGCTCATGGTTAGTGCGCTTCACTCTGGATCGAGGAGTCTGGGTTCGAGCCCTGGCCGGGGACATTGTGTTGTGTTCTTGGGCAAGACACTTTACTCTCACAGTCACGAGTGCCTCTCTCCACCCAGGTGTATAAATGGGTACCAGCGAACTTAATGCTGGGGGTAACCTTGTGACGGACTAGCATCCCATCCAGGGGGAATTGGGATATTGGGATAAGCTCTGGCCTGGTGGGCCCCTTATACATGTAAAATACTTAAACGCATTGTAAAAGCTCACTTGTGTTTCTTGAGGTATTTGTGGAGAGGCCCTTCTGGAGCAAGTTCCATAACTAACATCACAACGGGATCTTGGCAAATTCCTATTACAGAAATTTAATCCAAAAATCATTAGTTGTATACATGTACATGTATATTTAATAAAACCTTGCCATGTCCCTCTTTGTCAATCTGTCCAGCACTGACCCCAGGTCTTCCTGCACATCTAATTTTTTAGATGCTGCACAAGTGACCTTTCTCTCGTCTCTCACTCCACATTTCGCACAAAAGCGTTCAGACCTTTAGTCCAATTCTGGTCCTCTCTTTGTCACGCAATGTTATGCTCTCACGCAACACTATGTTCTCCTGGGCCAGAACTGGCCTTTCATACCTTTCTATACCCAGTTAACCCAACTGTTTAGGTTCCAAGTCCATTTATTTTAAGTATATGTTTCTACGGTGCTGTATTCGTTTACATGTACACAATCAACAACACAACATTACCACATTGAGAGTACATGTACATCATGTATGTCACTGAGTATCACTTCAGAATAAGTACAAAAAGAATATACAATGCATAGCAGCATTGTCGTACAAGTACCTATTATCCTGACGATATTGGGATGGTCCAACTTCATCATAACTTCAGCTTCATGGAAAATTTCAGACTGGAAAAACAAAGAAAACAAACAAAGAAAACAAGAGCTGATTCTCAAATATATAAATGCATAATGCCTCATTTGTATTAACAAAGAAATTTATGAATATATTAACCATCGTTTAAAATAAGATTACTACAAATAAAATTCCCTGTTACAGATGCATGCACAGATGCAAGCACATATTTGTAGTAACTTTAACCCTATTCTGTTAAATGAAATGTTGGACGTTTATATAGTGGCTACAACTAGCTAGTTTTCAGGCATGCCACTTCAACTGAGAGAAACAAATATTGCAAATACCGGTAAACATAACAGGCTTAAAAATCCCAACTGGCAGGAGGCAGACTAGTTGGCTATTTACAAGCGTGACCAAAGAGTTGAACTGGTGGTCAGGGCGGGACTTGAACCTGCAACCTTCGGATTTCAAGTTCAGTCACCTAACCACTCAGCCACACTGCCTGCAAATGACTGATGTAATACCTTTGCCACAGCCTACTGTTGACATGTACCTTTGGATTATTCATTTCTTCAGATTTAAGTTTCTTGACAGCTACTGGAATCTTTTCCCCATTCCCCTTGGTGTATTCTCCCTTGAGAACAGAACCAAAGTTGCCATGACCTGTACAAGAAAAACAAAATCCAAAAACTTTGTTCAATTCCAACTGAATAAAAGGTAGAAAAGCATTTATAATCAGATGATCAAAAATGGGGATAATTTTTTTTAAAAAGAATCTTACATGTATTTTTGGCCATCATTGGTGACCTCCCTGCGAGAATTACACTTCATTAATTAAAATTACGCCTAGTTTCTTCTGTGATCTACACTGTATGTGTTACTGTGACTACTGGAGATATCATATCCTTTTGATCAACACTTCCACACAAACTGCTGACCTTGAGGGTGGGAGACATGAGTGGTATGGAAAGGTCAAGGGGATACTAGTTCCTCATTTTTGTTGTGAAAAATGCACTGCCTGAAGAACTTGGAAGACCTGCTTAAACAAATCATATTTTCATAATTTTTAATCTTTTCCCTCACCTTCCACGACATTTTTATGCAGAAAGTACTTAAAATTATTACCCTCAGTGTTTAAAACATACCCAGTTCTTGTTCCAGTTTCAAATTTTCACTCCTCAGTTTTCGGGTTTGAACATCTTTGAACTGATTGAAGTAAAAAGAGCTTTTCTTCATTTTGACGCTGTCATAAATGGACTCGAATGTTGCACCCCTGGAAGCACTTGCACCTGATGAAGAACCATTAGTCAAAGTCATATTTTTACAGAAAGAAATGGCAAAACAGTGAAGATTCTTAACATGCGCCAGGACATTACACAGCTTTCACGATAAAAACATACTGTGAATGAAAGAATGTAATGTTGTCTCTCAAAATGGGAGATTTGGTAGCCTTGCAGACCATATAGGTACTGATTGTCAGTTATGAATTTGTAAATGTACACTGTATGTGTAGTTAGGGTGGGTTTCAACTGAGTGTATTTGTGCTTCAGTTGGTTTTGTACTTAATATATGGTTTCAGATTGGAATAAAACACTTGAATGTGCTACTTCTTCAACCAATCAGAGGTCCCCATAGTTTTTATTCATATTAATTTACCTTTTGTTTAGTTTTTTCCTTCGATTTGCCAGACCAGCCACCCAACTACATAGACTTGCCACAAGTCGACCTCATGAATTTCAGGGTAGAATATGTTAGGCCACAAAGCGGCCGTCTTTAAGGTCGCAAAGTGACCGAGCGAGCAACGAAGTCGCAAGAGGTTGACTTGTCTCCCTTGAAGGGTTTTCGTTTGTGTTTTGTGCCAAAAATGAGGAGTGGCGTGACTTGCAACTGGTGTCTCAGATTACATTTGGAAGTCGTTAGCTTGAATGGCAGAAAGTATCAGTTCCACTCCGACCAAAATAATCGAATGTGTGTGCGTTTCTCCTACGTTGAAAGAGCAAATTTGTTTACTCTGTACTAAAGTGATTACGAACAAAGATTTTAAATGAAAATTGAGGATATCCAGTGGCCAAAAAAAGACCAAATCTTGTTTGAATTTTGAATTGAATTGTGCTGAAATTGCACAGACAAAAACAAAACCACAAACCACTACTGAATTCCACTACTGCAGCTGAAGTTAAATAAACTTGACCTAGTTTAAAATTAGAGATAAATGAAAACAAGGCAACACTCATTATTTAGCTATACAACGACTTTCGTCGATGAAGACGCATTTTAAATGCTTTTCAGTCAAAGAAAAATGTGGTGATATTTGTTGAGAATCACCTACAGTTGTCTCCTACATAGGAAGCTGGAATTCCACAGGAATTTAGGTTAGGGACCTGATCTTTCATCAGGGAAATAAGTGGAACCACCACCAAGATGATGGAGTTGCTATTCGCTTGATCTCCATTCAAACAATCAAACGCATACGGAGCTAGCTCGAAAGTCAAACTTTTCCCAGCTCCGGTTGGAGACATGCTTCCACTGTTTTCTTCTGGTAGTCACGCAATACATGATATCCATTGGCCTTTGAAGCTTCTTTAGCTTTCGCAATCGACCCCATTTTGAAGTTAACCACAAGTCATGTTTCATTGCGCAAAGTTTGACAATTTGGTCCCCAAGGGATATCCAGGGGACCTCTGACTGGTTGAAGCGCAGCGACCCGTTTTTCGGTCGCTAACATTGGCGGCAATCAAGCAGGAAAAGTCCTTCGTCCGGCGGGTACTGAATAAACAAGACGAAGGACTTTTCAGAAAGTCTACCAACTACAGTGTACATTGTAGATGAGCTTCTTTAAATAGTTATTCTGGGGAAATTTAACTGCTATAATAGGTCTTGTATACCTATAATTTATTTACTTTCTTATTTTTTGTAACCACATGTACAGTAACATGTGTTGCTGTTGTTGCTGTAGTTGCCATATTTACAATACAATACAGTATGTAACATATTCACAATGAACATCAAATGGAAGCTGAGGATTCATAGCAAGTAGGACTCGAAAAAAAAAAAAGTGGATTCCAGCTTGCTCTTGGGACAAGCAGCTCTCGAATTTCACTTGCCCTGGACAAGTCTTCCTTTCTCCTTTCAATGACTTAGTTGGCAAATGACTAATTGCCTGATCCCTTGCCCATTGGGCAAGCTAAGCGGGAGTGAAAATTTACTTACAAGTCCAGAAGGTAAACCCTTGCCCTGGACAACCGGATGGCACTCTTTACTAGCCATGAGCAAGATAATCAACTTTCATCTACCTGTTGCTGAATGTCCACCCGTGGCGCCAGCAGTCGCAGGAGTTGGGCTTGGCAGTGTGGGCGGACCCCTCCCTGGACTGACAGGTGAGTGTGGGATGGGTCTTGGAGGTAGGCGTGGGGGGCCTGACATTCTGTTTGAAGCTGTAGAAGAAAAACCAGGAATTGGTGGAGGTGGATTTCTTGGTGGAGAACTGGGAACTAGCAAGAAATGAATAACCACATGTATTATTACAGTAAGTTACTGCAGCAGCTACTAGCTGACATAAAACATAATAAACCTGCCGGAAAAAGAAATTGAATGGGAGAAAATGAAATGGGATTAAGATATCAAGACTGTGAAAACATTGTTACTATTGTAAATTGATTTTTTGGGGGGGGGGGAAGGGGGTGGAGATGGGCATTACTGGAATTGTCTGATGTATAACAGTGCATTCTGAAATAAGGCCATTCAAGTTTATTGGTACTCTAACTTGGTATTGGACTGGAAAGTTAACACTTAAACAGTCATGTACACTGTGCAAGTCATGTAGATTACAATGGAGGCCACACAGGGGGATATCATTAAAAAGAGATTAATTAATAATGCCATTTGCATTTGAAAGGACTTCCTGAATCAGCCTCTGCCAGTTGCAAGCTAGTTCCATTCCAATACAAAGAATATGGAAATGGTCTTTTCACACACTTTATACCAAGTTGCACCTACCTCCATGTAGTATGTCTGGAACACTGGCAGTGGCGGCCCCTTGCAGGAATGGGTTTGAGGCAAATGGATTGGTCTCATTAAATGACCTACTTGGTGGTCTATTTGTAGCAGCAGTTCTTAAATCTTGATCAACAACACTGCGAGGGCGAGTTCCAACAGATGTCCTTCTCAGCTTTCCTTCAAACAATTCAACATTACATGGGTCTCGCAGCTTACATAGGAGGCCATCCTCTCTCTGGGTATAATGGTCAACAGCCAACATCAGGTTGTCAAACTTAGGACCAGATTTGATTGACAACCTTTGATTATGGTCAACATCAAACAAATAGTGAACCACAGAGCCTTCATGGCAGAGACCAAGTACAAAGCCAGGGTCTTTTTCACGTATAAGGAACATTCCATTCTGACAACCTAACACGTTAAGCCTCCTTTCAGCTTCTTCACGTGAAATTCCTGTGTGAAACCAGACTTGATTCTTGTGCAGAACAGAGCCTATAGCACTCTCCAGCTTGGCTCTCATTAGAGTTGCTGTGCTTTCATCTCCATCCTAACATAGTATAGTAAACAATCTTGTAATACTTGGGTGTACACTTACATGTACATACATGTCTATTCCAAACTATCAGTTAATCAATCAATGAAGCAATCAATCAATCAATCAATCAATCAATCAATCAGTCAGTCGGTCATTCGGTCGGTCGGTCGGTTGGTCGGTCTGTCAGTCAGTCAGTCAGCCAGCCAGCCAGCCAGTCAGTCGATACCTCTTAGTCTATTTGTTTATTAGAGTCTGAACTACATGCACCTGTACATATTATCAACCAATCAACAGGCCTTCTGATATTACGCGATGGTGCAATTTGGCACAGTCAAATCACATCCAATCGCACAATTCATGAAAAATCGTATAATTCAGGAAACATTACACAATTTTAAACAAGATAAACCATTAGTTAATGCTTTATCTGGAAAAATATTACATCTACACATCGTTTCAAGATGATTTGCCTTTGAAAAAGCCTTGAAAACCTTCTACAAACTTCAATTTCAAAAACAACTGAACTTCAAGGCATTTCTTAGATGTCCGAGGACTTGTACTAGTTTTCATTCTCAAAGAATTGCCTATTGGTGCAATACAAACAATGCCTTCCTGTGCTTGGGCCAATCAGAAGTGCTGGTATTATCAACAACTATGTTCCAAGCGAACTGTTTATTTTGATGGCAAAAAGTTACTTCTTTTGTGGAATTCGAAACAAACTAATTCCCTCTTGGATAAATTTAATGGGGCTAAATGTAATTCAGGCAAAGTTTGAGTCAAGCCAATGCTGGTAAGCGGTCTCTCAGGGCGATCAGATATGCTCAGTGGGGTCTCATATGGGGTTTTTCAGGGCTTAGTATACATGTATGTGTTTTGCTTGCCAGCTGTGTGAGAACACGCAGTTTGCCATTCTTGGCTGTTGAGTGCTTTTGCTCCCTCACCTCCCTCCCTTTTGCTTGTGACAGTAAGTAAATGCGGTGGTAAGTATCTCCACTGACTCTGTCAGTGTGATGATGCCTAGTGGTTACTGCTCTCAGGGTTGCCATGGATACCTGCATGCTTTACTCGAGGCTCATATATCGGCTCCACCACCCCTAAGGCACCTTTCCCAAGCTCATCAATTGGCGATGAGTTTAACAAGTAGTGAAAAAGCCTGCTGTTTCTTCCACTGAAAATACAAAATAACACCTTCTTGCAAATTTTAACTGAGAAAAATAGAGCAAAAAAATACTCCTTTCATGTGAATGTAGGATGAAGATGCAACCTACCAACCTTGTGATCGATCATCTTTGGAAGTCTGTGGTGGACAAGCACCTTGAGTCTTTTTTGTATCGCAATTTATACATACATACATGTAGATAATTAATTTTTGTTCCTTTACATTCCATTTGTCTTTGGGGCAGCTGAAAAGTGGTTTTTGTGTTTTGAAACATACATGTAGTTAAATATGCCTAAAATAGCATAATAGCCCATTTTTATCGCATAATCCGCCACAGCAATTTTTTCGTAATTTCTGTTTTTTACTGTATCGTATTCAAAAGGCCTGAATCAACCAATTGAGCAATCAACCAAACAACCAGGTAATGAACTGATGAAATGTTCAAACTGGCTGACTTACTAATCATTCAGCCAATCAAATGATTATCAAATAAACTAACCTGTAGGCCCATAGATGTCATTGCTGCAACAGCTGCATCCTTTATGTGCTCTTGATTGGTACCAGAAAATGTTCTAGGTGGTACCCCAGGAAGACGATTACAAGGGTCGGCAAGCTTTGTCAACAGTCCATCAAGAGCATGTTGATGATGATACACAAGTTCAACTGGTCCCGGGAATTTCTTTCCATCTTCGATAGCCACCATACCATCAGCATGTCGCTGAATGTGATAATGAATAATCTTGCCATTATGACACATGGAAAGAGCGTAGCTTCCTGCTGATGCAGTGCTTTCACGCAACAGAAATAACCCATTGCTTTTTCCATTTCGTGCCAGAAGCTCTTCAGCTTCTATACGGCTTATGCGACCGTGAAACCAATGCTGAAATAGAGGGTCAGCCATTTCTTGCATACTTTGGTGTTCTCATCTATTTTCTTTCAAGAACCTGCAATAATGAGGAACACTGCTTGTGGTTTCAGCTTTACAACATCACTCAAGTCAGGGGGCATGTTTAATTTTTACACAAATGGCGAGATGATGAAATAAATAGTGGTCTGGTTAGCTTACAAATAGTACTAAATAATTATGATTAATCACTGACTCGGCAGTAGTTAGCTCTCAGCAATTGTAAAGGTTAACCGTTACAGACAACCGTATGCCACATTGACCCTTGCCTGTGGTGCCATATTGTATTTTAAACATGCCCCAATTAATTACTTTAGGCTTCTATATGTGTGCTGTTCTGTAAAACAACTACTGTAGCTGTAGTTCCGTAAAACTTCATTTTAATGTTATAGGTTAATTGTATTTTTCAAGTGAAATTGTTTTTAACCTAGGTTTAAACGTGCTCGAACATGGGGCCACTAAAAATCTTGCCAGAAGCCTATTCTTATTTAAGTCTTATTTTTCACTAATTACCGACAGATTTAGGAATTTTAGTCATGCACATCTCTTTGTAAACAAACAATGTCAAACACATTAACAGACATTCAAACAGACACTTAACTCCGTTGTAAACAACACACATTGCATCTGGAAAGGTTTATAATTCACACGCATCACTTTCGCTTTCTTTTGCCAAAATCGCCACTGTAAAATTCAGGTTGTAAGCTACTTCCTCGTCAAACATTAAATATTCGAGATCGATCATGCAAACTGCGCTGTGTACGGCTTCATCTACATTGGAAGATTGTGATAATGCACATATTTGTATACCGTTTTCCAAGGAGTGCAGTGACTGCAGTGGTAAGACCGAATTTTTTTATTTGTTTACAATTTTACCATCGAACGTTTGATCTAAAGCTTCGACATTTGGCTCGATAGACAAGTGAATGGGACAGAATTCAAATATTAAAGGTATTTGATTGGCATTGATCGAGAAAATATTACACTTACCTTGTAAACTTCCATATTGACAAAAAACCACGACAATTGATTGGTCAACTCCGATGGCTCACAGTTTTCTACGCGCACAAAAAAAATGGGAAATGCTGAAAAGGTATTAACTCAATGCGACCACATTCTGACTCTCACTTCCTTTCCAGGCCTGGATACAAAGCCGATATGTGACCGAAATAAGAGATCGTTTCATTGGTCGTTTGAGAAACGGGTTCACTTCTAACCAATCAAAACTGTTGTATTATTGAGGTGGCAGCTTCAGTTTGAAAGGTTGTCAACATGAGCGAGGAGGTAGGTGTTTTATACCGTTCTTGCATTGTGACCTTTTGGACATTTGAATTCTTCGGAATATACTCTAACTGACACTCGTATTGCTTTCGTAATAATTGCGAGTAGTGTTTGGTCAAATTTGAAGAATTGCAGCCTTTTTTTTTCACTGCTAAGAGAGATGAAAAGTAAGCTTACTTTCAATCCGCATTGTGTAAACTTTAATCAACTTATATTATAATAATGCTCATAAACCTTGTGGGTTTTTAATGATTTGCCTTACATCCTATTATTCCTTTACTACCTCTGAAGATTTACTTGTAGGCCAGATAAAAACTGTATCCCCTTTTTACATTCTCATCACATGCACGTACTTGACATTACATGTAAGCTTACATACGGTACTGGGCGGAGGAGAGGGTGCGGGCTGTAAATGGCACAGGGGCTTTGTTTCCGTGTTTCAATGTTGTTCATCAATAAAATATTGTACTTGGAAAAATTGACCAGGGGAATCCCTACCAGGTGACAGCCGGAGACTGTAGCACTTTGCAATGTTACTTAAAGACACTAATTAGTTAAATGTATTATTTTATAATGAAAAGCAACATTTGAGAAACTCTCAAAAATCTGACAGAAAGACTTTGGATGGTACTGGGATTTTAAATTATTAAACTTTTGATAAAAGGTTATAGATCCTGGAATTGAAACAGAATTTGAAGTTTCAGAAGAGATATGCTACTGCAATGGACCAAAGGACAGGTTGATAACTAATAATTTATTAATCATTTATGATTAATAAACACCTAATTATGTACACTGAATTTTATGATTATTATAGTTAATTAAAAGATTTTCTATTGGTAAATTATAAATCAAATTTTTAATTTCAAGATTAATTATTATTAGTTGATATTTACATTTTAAAACTACCTTTGATTATGCTGATAGTGATTTCGATTAATTCCATCTACATGTTGTTGTAATTTCCAAATTTTAAGATGCATGACAATAATACATGGTGCAGTGTTTTTATAAATATACAGTATCTGGAAAAAAAAAAAAATAGAATCAAAATCATACTGGTTTCAGTTAATTTTATATATATAATCTGATTAACTATAGATTCAGCGTTTCTCTTTTTATGCCATTCGCAGTAATATGCTACACTGTGTTCTATGCCGGAGGATGTTTCATTTGGGTAAGAAGCTAATTATTTTTCCATTTAATTTTTGTACTTGGCACACACGCCTCTCATTGTTCATGTGCACGAAACTTTAAAAGTCTAGCCTGCGAACAGGCTCCCAGTGAGTATATATTGTATATATTTGTAGTTGTTATCTTTTCCATTTTTTATCCATCGAAGGCTGTAGTCTGGCAGCCGAAAGCTCGAAAGTTTTAACTTTATATAGCCAGTGAACGTTTTTTTATAAATTTTTAATAGGCTCCCAGTGAGCCCGAATGAAGTGAGGGAGCCTGTAGACATTCTATTGATGCCACCGTTCTGTGATACCAGCTCCTGGTATCATGATATGATTGACTAAATCACTGATTGTTGACATCTTCAGGGCTGTCATTAAGGGCCGTAACCCGTAACACCTGTTACGGCTGAGTTCACTTGATGTTACGGGTGAAGATGTCGATTGATGGTACGAACATGCTACACTTACCTAATTTATTTTTAAACATTTACCTATTGAAATAAACATAACTGTTTCTTGGTGTCTTGCCTCCTTGGTTCTCCTATTTATATTTTACTCTGGAGATGAACTTTCAGTTTGCTCTATCGCCGTGAATTACATGGAGATGCCATTTTAAGCAGCAGAACTTATTATGCAATGTGTTGCTCCTACCTTTAAAGAAATTCCACCAACCGATGTAGAGTATTGTCCAGGCTGATCGATCGTGTTTGGTCCCGCGCGTGTGTAGAGAAAGTTATGTTTTAATATGAATAAGAGAAAAGAACCCACATCAACAGCCTGGGATCGACAGATTTTTTTCAAAATCCCAATGGACCGATGGAAATGAGGAAGCTCACAAAACAGCCGGTCGAGGCGGTCGACAAATACCAGCGATCACAGCTTCAAGTACTGCAAGTACTTCAGCTGCACGTGGGCAGCCTGTAGAACCGAGTATTATGCTACAAAGAGTGGAAGAAAAATTTCCCGAGTCTAGAAATGGTAAAGCATTTCATTCTTATTACCACTGTAACGGACAGAGATGTTCAATGTCTGACCCAGCTTATTTGAGCTCCTCTAATGGTAAGATAGCTCGGTAAGGTAGAGATGTTATTATAATTTTTATTTCCGGTTTCACTCCCATTTTATTCATTTGACCATAATAACGAATTATTATAACTGTTAGCAAACATCAAACCACATTGCTGACTATGGACTGTCCTTTATCATTTTTTTTAAACAAGCAACACTCAAGTCTGTTGGAGATATTTTATAACTTTATTCATTTGATCTCTGTAAATTAAGGTGCATGAATTTGAAATTATGCACTGTGAAAAACAAACAGTACTAAAATAAGGACCACTTGTATAGGTTGGTGCAACAAAGATGTTATTTCACTATTTGCTGATGATGTACTATAACATATCACTCTGTTTTATCAGCATTTTTGATTAGGAAAATTGCCATTTTCATGCCTTAGAAAGCAGGAAAATGCATTTCCAGGGGTTTCATGTTCAAAAAATTTCTGGGGGGCATGCTTCCAGACCCCCTAGATGCTCAGGCCCTTTCGGGCCTTCAGAACGTGTGGCTGTTGGCCACGTATTTTACTGCTATGGGTGATAACTTACATGCAACGGCTGCTTCAAAACTTAATGACAGCCCTGATCTTTGAGACAAATATTTGACAGGTCTCTGTAAAATGCAGTTGATCACCATACACGACTCCTTCAGTTTGTGGCAATTGTGCATTTGCTGTTCTCTTATAATTTTGGTCTCTCGATCTTTTGTTATTTCACTAGCGATTCTGAAGGGTACTTTATGCTCTGTTTTGAGGAGGAATTTTAAGTAGAAGCCGTTTGGCTGTGCTATAGCAAATTTTTTTAGAGGTCAAAGGCATGGCTTCCGGACTTTCTGCTGTTATTTGCATGTGGCTTCGCTGAGTTTGACACCTCTATCATGTGCTTATAATTTCTTTAGGCTCAGTTCAGTATTGCAAAATATGTTTTAAGCTCTCTAAGTATTGGTTCTGGAGGGACAAAGTTTGAAATATTCTGTGAACATGCTTACTTGCACTCTATTTTATGACACTGGGCCCGGCTGTTTGATTAGGTCAGTTAGAACTGTTTACAAGTACAGAAAATGTAGCTTCTTGACAGGTCTGCTTACTTCATTGACTGATTTGTTACAGGCTAATCACCAAGGGCAGATAGGCACATCAAAAACAAAGTCCACAGGCTCCCCTGTACCGCCCCGATCACTTCGCTCATTCTTCTATTTCGCGTTTGCTGAATCTTTTTTTTTTGTCTTCTCCGGGAGCCTGTTCGCAGGCTATCAAACTCATGTCATTAGTGTGGGGTCAATAGGTTCAAGTTGATTAGAATTTACTCATGATTTTTTTTCCCTTTATTCTTCAGATTGTCTGAAGAATGGTAGGCCTAGCACTCTTGTGGGTGATATTTTCTTTGATCTAACATGTGCAGCTTGTTCTTCTGATGGTTTAGAGTCTTGCACCAGACAAGCCTTGAGCTGGTAAGCTACCTGTACATGTACATAACATGTGCAAAATTAATTAATAAAAGAGTTAGTGGGCTGCTGCAATACTCCTGTTAAAGGTAAAGTCTGCATATGAACCAAGTGCCCCTTCAGGCTGGTGCTTCTCTATGTTTTCCGTAACATGAAGCGACTACATGTAGGGGTATTTCTACTCCCCCCTGGTTAGGATGCTAGGCCATCCCAGTGTTACCCCCCTGCATTAAATTCACCAGTACCCATTTATATGCCTGGGTGGAGAGGGGCACCGTGAGAACACAACGCAATGTCCGCAGCCATGCCAGGGCTCGAACCTGGACCTCTTGATCTGGAGCACACTAACCATGAAGCCACTGCACAATACTTCTGTGCACTGTAGGTGTTAATAATTATTAAGTACGATTATTTGTTTTTGGAATACATTATTTTCAATTGATGTTTCTATCTGATTATTATTTTTTCCTCAAAAGGCTACAAGCTGTTTACTTGTCTTTGTACAATTTATATACCACCAGCAGAGGTCGAAAGGGTTACTTTAGATGGAGGGAAGACATTTGCCACTTCATTGACAGAAACTGGCTAGCTTTATTTCCCAAAAGGCAAGTTGGATACTTACTGTTATATAATTAATAAGTTGTGATGGACATAATCAGCAGACATTTATGAAATTAATACATTTATTAAGTAAGAAAATTTAATAAAATTCTCCTCTTTGCCAGTATGGTGTACACAGACAGGCAGATGTTATTATCGTATATATTATAGGATGTGCAATTTTTACACGCAGATATAGTACATACATGGTGTTCATTAAAAAAATAGAGAGTAGAGGGCTACAGTAGTTTCACAAAGAACATGTAGATGGCTGATACTGATTGAAGTACTGAAGGGACAAGCCTTTACATTTAGCTAGGGAGCATGCTTCCCCAGAAAATGTTGAAATTGGGAGACTCTAAAATGCTACATGTATTTTACGTGTTCTCTTGTAGATATTTCCAAAAAAAAAGTTGAAAAAGGTCAAAATGCCAAGAATTTTAAGGGGTTAACGCTCTTTCAATTTTTACCCTGCAGTGTAAAATTTGAAAGCATGCACCACACTTAGACCCTATGTTCACTCTCTAGCTACAGCCTTGACTGTCCTGAGACAAGGACACCCAAGGTTTTACTATCAGTTACATTCTAAAAAGCCTGTGTTTTCCCCCAAAATTTATACTCTTTACAGCTTATACACATAAAAAGTAAAGTCATAAAAAGTAGGCAGCTCACAAATGATAACCTAATCATAACCATGGAGATACAGTACCTATTGAATAATTATCTAGCAGCTCGGGTCTATAAATATGTACTGAGTGAAAGACATTTAGCTGGGATTATAGGTGTGTAATACATGCAAAGATATATTGCTAGCCAATGATGTTTTTCATTGTAGGCATATAATGCATGCAAGATATGTACATGTTTAATATTGATTATCATAGCTACATTCCCAACCAAAAGTAGTTGGGACACTTGAGCTGTATCACATATTCCCCTTCCCCCCCTAATCAATGTTGTAAAATATCGCGTTTTTCCAACAAAAAGGGAAAAACATCACCTGATTATCAACATTGAAAGTGGGGAGAGGAGAGAACTTGCCTCGTGTCCCAACTCTTTTGTTCGGGATTGTAGGGTTCTGGACAATGTGTCCAGAGTTATGCTCAGTTATCGACAGTTATGTGGCTTCAAAGTTCTGCAGTGCATTTAGAGAGATACTATTAACATCAAGCATATATGGGTACATGCAGTGTATGCAGGGAACGTGTCAAATATTAACCTCGCAATGCATGCAGAGTGAACTGCAGCACTGCAGATCTGTGATGTGTAACTGTAAGGTAATATGATACATGCAGGGACAGAGAAAATGTCTGTCACTATAGGCTGGTATGAAATGCACAGAGAGAGAGAGGGTGAGAGAGAACTGGCATTATAGGTCTGCAATATGTGCAGAGAGACAGTCAATTATCTAGTATCAAAGGCCCAAACTGCATGCAGAATGATACCTTTTAAATTATCTGGGATCCTAACTCTGCAAATGTGTACAGAGGGAAAGATTAGATAACATGATGTGACTTAATTGAGGGTCCACAATAGGGTTCTCAGATCCCGCTTTCCCGCCCATTTTTTCCTGTTAATCCCACCATCCCGCCTTTTTTGCCTGGAAATCCCCCTCCCGCCTACTTTTCCAGGACATTTCTGGGTTAATTATTAATTTTTAAAATTAATAATTAATTTAATTATTGACACAAACTTTTTAAAACAAGATATTGCATACAAGATCACAAAAGAATTCAATGGGTAGCAGATACGTAAGCACAAGTGATTATAACGTTTCTTTCTGTAAACGGTTTACTGTTTTGTTTCCTTTTTCCACGTATCAGTGAAAGAAAAAGATTGTTCATTTCCATATTCAAGAGATGGGCCGTAAACACACTTGACAATTTCTTTCAAAGCTTTCAGCGTCTTCACTTTACTTGAAATCTGGGCTCAGAACTTTTCTTTCCGAATGAAGGCATTCCTGCTCGCATTCCTGGTCTAATATATGGTGACGCAATTTGTAATGTCACAGACTTTGTTCGGTAAATCACTATCATCGCCATCCGGTGTGTCCATCCTGGCCAAAACAAGCCAAGCGCTTTGGAAAAGGTCGAAAGACTAGAAAAACTAGAAAGGATTGGGAGGTCAAGGTTACAGACACAAGCATCAAAAATGTCGGAAATGGACGACACGTTTGAAAGAACCTGACAGGGTACAGAGCGGTTGCTATTCATTACTTGAAACCTGACACAGCTATACGGTTCGTTTCTGCCAGCTTGTGGTTTTTGCCCTGGTCAATAACAATTTATAAGGTCACGTAAGAATTGAAATCCCGTATCCTGCTCTGTTCCCCTTGCAAATCCCGCATCCCAACCCCATAAAAACACGAAATCCTGCTCCCGCTCGTAATTGTAATTCCTGCTTCCTGCCCCTGTTTTCAGCTTAAATCCCAAATATCACGGCGAAAAAAAGCAAATCTCACATCCCGCCAAACCTATTGGGAACCCTCTTAATTCTTTCTCTTTTCTGGGAGAACAGGGCCATCAACTTGTGTGTTCTACGCTGCTCTCACAGCTGTGGTAGCCTCTGTCCAGTTAGCAAAACTCATCTTCTGTCTTTCTGTCTCCATTTTTCCTCCACATCCCCTTTAGCCAACCTCTGCTCCTCTCTCCGTCTGTTGCCCAATGCATTGATATTGTGGTGCCTGCACAGTAGTCTTGCCTCATCTCCCTGTAGTGCCACCTCTGTCTCCTACATGTAATCTGCTCATTGATGGTTTACAGTACCTAAGATATGAAGGATAGAAATTAATTATCTAAGGGTTTTGAACACTAGTCATAAGGAATGCAACTGAATGCACTACTTAAGCAGTAACTGACTGAACTATAAAATTAATATAATTTTGTTTGGAATTTGTATTCAAACTTGTCTTTTAGGAGGAAGACAGCAACTTGGTGTAGTACGGTTGCTGGTATTTTGTCGTCAGGATGTCCTCAGTTTTTCAAGTCTGGAACAAAGGAATTTAATAAGGAAACCGGATGGTGGGGATTACAGCAGAACATTGCACCGGCCATAAAATTTAGTGAAGCAGGTTTGGAATATTTGATGCAAAATTCTTCTCAACAATTGTTTTTCAAGAGCTAGATAATTAGCTAATTTTTACCATTTTTACTTGTTGCAAAGACATGATGTGGCCTCAGATTTGAAAGACGGATTGGTAGTCATGCATACCAAACATATTGGATAAAATTTAGTTAATTTTTTACCCTGGTGAAAGGGAAAACAGTTGTGCTGCACATTTAAGCCTGAATGTACACTGTAGTTGTGAAATGTACAGTGAAACTGTACCTTAAAGTGCCACTATGATCAAATTCTCCATACCCATTTTTTAAAATTTTCGCACACAATAGGTCTTTCCTAGATTTTTTGCCAAATTTCAATCTATTACAAACATTAGAACTCATGTCGTTTGGACCTTTATTTCCGAGAATTTATGGCTGCCATTAATTTTCCTTGTTCCAAGTCATGGTTGAGAATTTGAGAAAATGACGTCATTTTCTCAAAAATACCACACGGGTTGAAATTATAATAACAATTAGCAGAGCAATTCACATAAAGAATAACAAAAACTTTGGCTCATACATTCGTGCAATTTTTTTCATTAATTGTTATCATAATTTCAACCCGTGCGGCATTTTTGAGAAAATGACGTCATTTTCTCAAATTTTCAACCAAGACTTGGAACAAGGAAAATTAATGGCGGCCGTAAATTCTCGGAAATTAAGGTCCAAAAACCACGAGTTTTAATGTTCGTAGAAAATTGAAATTTGGCAAGATACCTAGGAAAGACCTAATGTGTATGAAAATGTGAAGAAATGGATATCGAGAATTTCATCATAGTGGCACTTTAAGATTTAACTAGGGCTAGTCATTAAGTTTTGAGTTGCCTGTACCCTTGTTCTCCACACCCATAGCAAACTTGTTACTTTGTGGGTGAATTCTTTCAACAACAGGCAATTTCACCTGTAGCATCAAGAGAAAATCAAGGATGGTCAGCCGTAACAGGTGTTACAGGTTACTGCCCTTAATGAGAGTCCTGTTGACTACTGTTAGTATTTACAATCATTATCTAATGACAATCCTGTTTTCTAAGCAGATGGCTAACATACTCAGTGTACAGACTTAATGCAACCACAATTGTACAAAACTTTTTTTACATTGTAGGAGCTAACCAATAAGTAACTACAGGGTGTGTTGCAAACTATTCTTGGGAGTGCAACTTGTTTTTTATATTAATTATGATTGTTAATTATGTACAACAGGAAGTGGGAGTACACGAAAAAGGAAAGGAGGACCTATTGTTGTAGGATCCAGTTCAAAGACCAGCAGCAATAACTCAAACGAGGAGCAGCCAACAAGTATTGGAGTGCAGTCATCATACGAGGATGAACATGGTACTAAGGTATTGTTGACAACATTGACTTCAAAAAGTTTAAAACACCAAAAGACTGTTTTATTAGTTTCCTTCGGTTATTCTGTTTGTAAACATGTATAATGAGAATGCACAAATACACTGGGCAATGTACATGTAAATGTGCATGTAACTTAATGACAATGATTTTTCATAGGCTTAAATGCACGCAGATGGCTATAATGAACTACATATAATAACAAATATATACCCTTGGCATACATAACATGTCTACTATAATTATTACAAAAATAATTATTAAAGTGATGCTGACAATTAAGCCAAATGAATTTTACCAAATACGGTAACATATAAACTCACTTTTTACAATCTGTGGTACAAAATTATTAATAAAAAACATTTTAGTGATAATTATCAAGTCAAGCAATGAGAGATAGCGTACAGCTTTGAAATCTGTATGTCCAATATTTGAAAAGATGGTAACTTGCTTAGAGATCACTGACAACCTGTTAATTGAATCAGTGGCAATTATCGACCTCTGATTAGTGTCCCTCTCATATCATGAGATCCATATGAAATAAAAACCAGCCCCTGCTTTAACAAATTCTGCTAGCTAGCATGAGTCTACTTGTATGAAGTACTTGTTTGTGGAGCACAGCATGAAATAAAACTCATTAAAGTAACAACTCAGACAGCTGCAAAAGTCTACAAAAAAATTATAAGAAATTTGAAGTAAACTTCTGTTGTGCTTACTCAAGGAAGTACAATGTATGGTATGTAGATTGAAGAGTTGTAGTCTAGTTAGTTTTGTAAGACTTTAGTTTTTGAGATAAATAATGTGTAGTCTCCTTATTTAGTGGACACTTATGTTAGAATTAATTACAGATTAACGCACTCAGCGAGTGAATTATTGGGACTTACCTGAGTTCACTAACAAAGAATGAGAAATTTCAACACGGTATTGAAAATTTCGAGTTCATTGTTAGTGAACAAGTACAGGTAAATCCCGATAATTCATGAGCAATGAGTGCGTTAACATTTATTCAAATTGAATACATTGCGCAAAGAAACACTGCATTGAAACCACTATATTTGAGTCAGCCGAAGCCATGGTGTAATGACAGTGGTGTGTTGAATTTACACCATGGCTATTACACCAGGATAATGACGTCAAGGGGGTTGTCTCGTCGCAACCCAGTATCACGTGGTACAAATCAGCCAATCAGAAAATCGCAATTCGTACAGTGTATGAAAGTTAAATCATAATAATTATTAACCAACTCCGTCACGATTGTATTATTTTGTGACCAATTCTTGCAGTCGTCTTCTCCTGAAGATAAAAGTCAATGTGATGACCTCATGTCTCAGTTGTTGTCTGAGGACGATATACGCGAACTTGCTGAATCTCATTCAGGTTTGTGCAGACAGTTCAATTTGATGTTCATCTAATTCACATGCAAGTAGAAGTTGTGGTGGTCTAATAATTGGTGCATTGGACTCCAGATTGAGCAATCTCAACCTCGTAACCAGGGTTCTCTCTCTTCCTTGAGAAAGTACCCTTGTTGTAAAAGGCTTCATAGACGAAGAACTGTTCAGGCTGAATCTCAGACAAATAACTTGTTTCACTTTTAAAATAATGTCTGTACAGCAAGCGGAAAGCAGCACGACTTGAAGTCTGTACAGTTTCCCCTCCCTAGACAAAACTGAATTGTAATGTTGAAAAATACAGTTGAAGACCCACCTACTGTGCAGCTTTAGTTGGCATGCGTAGACACGTGACCAGCCGCAACCAGAACACTTTCGCAAGGAAGACGGTGGACCCTGGGTACGAGGCTGGAGGGATCTGGGTTCTAGCCTGTCTGAGGTCATTGAGTTGTGTTCTTGGTCAAGACACTTACTGTACAAAGCCTCTTTCCTCTCAGGAATATGAATATGTACCGTTGAATTGTTTGGGCAACCTGACTTGATTCTTGGGTAAAACGTTGAACTAGCGTCCAGTTCAAGGGGGATACTGGACAATACTCGTGGCCACTTCATGCTACGAGAAACGGAGTTAAACAATCAGATTTATGGGTCAGTTGGGTTAAGGACTTCACGTTCAACATGTACTTACTAAACACATGGAAAGCTTGTATTTAAACTACCAATTTCCTAGCCCGTGAATGCAGTTGTCTGTCATTCCTCAGTTCTAGTCGCTTTGACATGCACCAATACCTAAAGTGACCCAGAGTAATGAGAAACGGTTCTATTTGCAGTTCACAGCTATCCATGTTTGACGTGCTGAAAATGTTTTTTGGACAATTATTGATCTCCATATTTTTATTGCTTCTTTTGCCTTTCAGATATGGCCACTTTCTCTAGTTTGTTCTCGACAAGTTATGATGACATGGACGAAACCTCTTCACTTTTTGCTGCTGAGGACGAAAAATCAGGTTTGAGTTCTTTTACATTTAGTAAACTAGTGTATTAATTCATAAAAATAACCTTCGTTGCAAGAGTCTTTCCTAAAATATATTGACAGGGATTCACACAATTAATTAACTGATGCGTAATTCACTTGTCGTTGGCAAGCGTGCGACTGGCCTCGAAGTAAACATCCCAGTAATGTGCTGTTTCACTTGTTGTCCAGTTGTTCAAATTTATCCACATCGGAAACAACGAGTGATGTGCAACCCGCGTGAGGTTTATACAGTAAAACTTATAAACAAATCAAAATTACTAGGGACCTAAAGCAAACCAGGATGGCAACGGCAACGAGAACGTCACCATATGTACAAAAGGTTAAATGAGTAGAACAATGGCTGTGCACGTGCGTTGTAAATCTTTGTAAAATCTTTATTATTATTATTTATTATAATTATTATATTTCTAAGTCGTGGGTATTTTGCAGAACGTGAGCCACAACGGCTATTTTTTCGTATTTTCTTTTGGAAATGATCGCTGGCGTTACACAGTTAGTGAGCAGGGTTTAGACCAATCGACGGACTGAACAGAAGTAGGCAATTGTGAAATTTAAAAGTAAAATATATATAAAGCCCTTTTCTACTAAGCGTCGTCCTTAGCGTTGCCGTCGTCATTGCTCGAGGTCCGTACAAGCTATCAGATAACTGCAGAAAGCCTTTCAAAACACCTTTTCTTTCCTTCTCCTCCCTCAGAATCAGAAATGCGCACCGAGAGTGAAGCAAGACCAGAAGATACCGAATCTCTATCCTCAACCGCTGCATCTGATACGTCAAGTAAGAACCCGCGATCTGACACGTTTCCGAGCAAGGCTAAAAGCAAAGCTGTAAAGAACCCTGCAAGTCTTGATCAAACAAGGTCAGTTTGACAGATGACTGACATCATAGTTAAGGTAGTAAAGCTGCACTGTTCTCGGCAATGTTATAATTAAAACAATTGAATCATGCTTTTAGCTGTACATCATCGAGTTATGAAGCACTTGGAAAGTTTGGAGAATACTCAAGAAGGTAGAGTTGATCTCGGCCGCGCCTCGAGCAACTCTTTCGCTTCTTTCGTGTTCTCCAAACTTCCCAAGTGTGTCATGCCTTTAATTACTGTACGCTACAACATGAAGCAGTTTTTAAGTGAATTATAGGTAAGGAAGCTGTCAGGTTAAGATGTTTTATTCGAAAAATTTATGTGCTTATCCAAAAGTCCCTATTACTCAAGGCCTTAAGTGAGTATAGGTAGACTTTAAAGACCTGACATTTTTTTGAAATAGCTGATAACTGATATGTGATGTGGCGCTATGCTCAGATCTAGAATGGGAGAGGCACGCGCAGTCATTTACAGCACTTTTCGAGTTAACTAGTAGCTCTCAGATCACATTGTTTCTTTTTTGTCTTCAGCTTGTTTCCCGTGTCCGAAGACAAAGAAAAGGACATTTTGCTCAGGATCAATTCTTGTCCCAAAGCAGTGTGTCACGATCCAGTGGCGAGGAGATTCAGGAGAAAGCTGATATTAAGACAGGTACACACATGTTGTTGTCCAATCCGCAGGAAGAAGGAGTCTCTATTTCGCTTAGTTCTTCGTGGCGCGAAAAATAAGGACGAGAGAAGAATGGCCGCGACGAAATCTGGGGGTGAGTAGCGCGCCCTCCTTTCGCGCGCTTTTCGCTCCCAGATTTCATCGCGGCAATTTTTCTTTTGTTCTTTTGTCCATGTTTGTTGTCCAGTTCATTGAAAGAATGGAGGAGCAGAGTAGGAGCAGTTCGTCGTGATGCGAAAAAAGGACGAGAGTAAAATGGCTGCGCGAAATCTTGGCCAGAGAAGCGCGCAAAAGGAGGGTCTTCCTGGGTTCTTCCTTTTGCGCGCTTCTCGTCCCGAGATTTTGCCAGGCCATTTTTCTCCCATTTTCCACCTGTCCTGACCATTCGATGGTCATGTACCCATGGATATCACTATAATTGCTTTGAACAACCACTTCAAATACTACGGCATTTGTAAAAAGAGCTCACAACTCAATTTTACTTAATATTTGTTAGGTTAAACGATCCAAGGGTTTGAAATTATTCGACCTAGACAAGACCGTCTCCGAGGCCGTGAGCGCAACGTTGAGATATCAGCTGACTTGTGATGGTGCTGTTCGTATTGAGGTAAGAATGTTCAGCATTTTAAGCAGTGTAAACAGTTTTTAAACGGTTCCCAATTGTCTTGATCTGTCTGTCATGGTGTATCTTAATCCACCATCTTGTTAGATGGACATGTCTCGTCAATTGAAATTTCCATCCAACATTTTGCGCGACGCACAATGTGTTGGATAAAAATAAATTGATCATTTAGTCGTGACTGTAGTGCATCTGTGTACTACATGTACAGGCAGTCAGGCTCTCGTACATGTATTTAAATTTTTCTTTGGGAGCTACTAGGCTTTGCTAGCTAAACTGACCTTGTTTGATCAAGACTTGCAGGGTTCTTTACCACTCTGCTTTTAGCCTTGGTCTGAAACATTAATCAAATTATTTTGTAGAGGCAGAGAAGATTCCTTTCAAATCGAACTACACCTCAAGCGAGTAGTTTATGAAAGTGACAGAATGGCTAAAGGGTGTTGATAAACCGAATGGGAATAAGGATGGATTAAATTAAGTTACTGAGTAGCCTGAGTCAGATTACAGAAGACGAATCTGACAAATTTAGGCAAGTATCTTATACCATCTATATCATCTCTTGTTTATATGTACGTAGATCAGGGATTAAAAGAGCTCAGCTTTTTTTAGCTGGTGTTATGTGTGTGATGCACTTTACTGTTTATGAAGAACATGGTGTTGTGTTTAATTTTTGCTCTTTGTACGATTCATGTAGGATAACAACAGACCGCCATCAGCTACTGAAGAGGTCTCTCAAGGAATGCTCCAGAAACAGGTTGCTATAACAACGATAACGTTTTGTTATGTTCAAGAAGTATAAAACATTTTTCATGTTTCTTTAGAGTTATAGCTACACGAGGTAAAGTCTTGGAGAACGAGAAATACGTCGCAAACCCGAGCCGAAGGCGAGTGTTTCCAAGTTCTCCCGAACTTTCTTTGTTACGTTGCGGCCTTTTATGTGGACTCACACGACGAGCATTTAAGTTGTATGGAAATTTTACAGACGAGTATTGTCTCCGAGGACGCAGTGGATTCACACACGTAGGAATTCTACCGCCAAAGCCACTTGTTTTGCCGATAGTTTATTCCTTGTCACCAGAGAAACCAAACCCATTCTCAGTTCTTTTGTGTTTCCTCTTTGTGTGCGTGAGAACGTCTGGGAATTAAAATTACTCGCATTCTGTTGTTCATCGAGCCGAAAGTAAGAGATCTTCTACCTTTTGAGACCAACTGTTAATTGACCTTTTTCATAAATGGTTCCAATTTAAATTTCTTTTGTATGCATTTAAATTAGCCTCATTAAACTCGTTTGGGAGTGAAAATTCTTTCGAATTATCAACTCAAAAACGAGGTTAGTCAGGCTAATTTTAATACTTACAAAAGAATTTATAGTTGGCAGCCATTTGTGAAAAGGGTCTATACATTGATGTTTATCTGTTTGTTTCTTCTTTTTCGCAGAGAATTTCCAGTGATCCTAGTATTGCAGCCCGTGGCACAGCGGACAATGTCCTTGACAGATTTTTGGTGAGAGAGATCTTAGACTTAATTTGTGTAGAAAATGAAAGGCACACCGAGTTAGCTGACTTAATGTAGTTCTCCCAACAATCTCGACTTGGAAATTGGGACTGTTATTTTATTTGTGAAGCAAGGTTTGGAGCTAAACGAGAGGGCCAGAAACAAACTCAATCGAACTTTGTAAACAATAGGATATGAATAGGAAACATTAAGGTGAATTTTAAGTTTGATATGACAACTTTGAATTATCGAGAAATGGTTTACTGTCTTCTTTTCAGCAACAATGAGGTATGTGCCTTTGATTTGCAGGCTTCTCCTCGAATGCTTCCCAGCTCTCGCCCCAGGACCTGCTCGTTCATAACTCGACTAATTGGCGGTGACTCTCAGACACTCTACAGACCCATCACCAGTCCCTACACGTCCCGAATTCTAAAACCTTTCATCAGACGAGATTACGAGAGCAGGCCATTGAAGTTACAACTGTTACAGCAGATTATCGCTCGTGGTCACAGGTGAATCATATTCTTTGCTTGTTTTCCATACGGTTTTGTTTGGTTGGAGAATTCGTAGGGTTTGTGATCAACTGGAACTCAATGTACCCTTTACAGTGCGACCACTCGAACCGGGCCACTTGGAAAAGAATCAACCAATCAGAACGTTACTTGAGAACAAAGGATAGCGATCTTTTTCCGAAATAAACCAATAACATTGTAGAATACGAACAATAGTTCTTAACGAAATTGAAAACCCAGCAAAGTGCGAAGTGTTGTGAACCTCTCAGAAAACTTTGCCATTTGTTGATTGGTTAGTTTCGATCCTAAATTTTGTACGCTTTTCAATGGTTTCGGTTTAGTTGTCGCAAAATTAATTTTGAAGCTAAGTTTTTCGAGCGAGACTTGTAAGTATGATAATTCGCTGATGGTGCTGAATCTCTAAGAGTGTATATCAGGCAGAGGAGTCAATAGTATATATGTTTTCACGTCAAACAGTCCCTTGATACTTGCCGTCACGATAAGCTACCAATCCCATTATTCCCAGTTTACGTTTTGATTGCTTAGTTTTCCTCTAGGTGGCCCGGTTCGGGTAGTCACGCTGCAACAGAGTCTACACTGCTGGAACAGCAGCGAGGCAGTTGATGGTAGCACTTGTTTGAATCTAGATGACATCGGTTGAGATTTCAACTCCGTGTCTTATCGTTTAGGGACGATCCTGAGTGGAAGCCGCCTCCAGTTTCTTCAATTGATTACTGCTATGTTCAGCCTCATCATATTCCATCCGTGAACGCCATGTGTCGGGAATTTTTCTGGCCAGGAATTGACTGTAAGTTCTAAAGAATTTAGAAGCGAGGAATCAGCTGTAATTGTTTTAAATGACTTTTTGTTTTGATTTTGTTAATGCAGTTCTGTGGTAATGGACTTCACTGCAGTTAGCGAATCTCGGAAAACTCTGCTGAAATCTCCAGGTCCCTCATCCATAGTCCTTGTGGTGATCACTGTCGTGTTCCCTTTTTAGTAAAGGATTTTTTGCGTCGGCTAATCAGCCAACTTTCGAAATGTTTGTGCTCTAAAGTTGTAATGTTTCTTTTTTTACTCCCCAGTATCTGAGTGCCTTCAGTATCCAGACTTTAGCTGTGTAGTTCTCTATAAGTAAGTACCTTGTGTCTTTTAACCAGTATATCATTGATCCTTGACTTCCTCAAAAAGCGTGCACGATTTAACATATTCTTCAAAACTTTCTCGTGTTCTGTCTTCCTTTTCGTTTTTCTGCGAGTTCTTCTTTTACTTACCTATATGAGTATCTAAACCGGTAATTTTAAGGCGCTTTCTCTGGCGCTTTCATTTGAATCGTCACGCGGTGTAAGAGAGAAAAAAATTGCATGACGGACCTCAAAGAGGGTTTGCGCAGATCAGTTGTAAGGCATCGGGCTTTCCGTTGCAGAAATGCGCCAAAAGCAGGAAAACATTTAAACAGGCGTGATATTTAACATATGAGAACGATACTTTCATTGCCCTGAATTTTATTTCGATTTTCTTCACCTTGGCCGAATCTTAGCTCGGTCTTGGAGAGATGAATCGCTTTTTTCCTCCAACTTGTTCGGAACTAAGCCTTGAAGTGAATATTGTGAGCGGGTATCGAGTTACGGGTGATCCCGAGTGGGCAAGGCCTCTTAAAGTTACGCAAACCACATGATTGAAGTCAATTCACTGTCGCTTTCTACCTCAAAAATACACTGTTAAACAACGAAGAGAGGTTCTTTTGCTATTGCCTAATCGATACTTCACCTTTCTTTTAGAAAATTTGTCATCGGTTTTGCCTTTATGGTCCCGGATGTTAACTATAACGAGGCTTATATCTCATTCGTGCTAGTCCACCCCGAGTGGCGCCGCGGAGGAATTGGAACCTACATGATTTACCACTTGATTCAAACTTGCATGGGGAAGGACGTAACACTTCATGTATCTGTCACAAATCCAGCCATGCTTATGTATCAGAAGTTTGGATTTAAACCTGAAGAATTCATACTGGACTTTTATAATAGATATCTTCCACAAGATAGTCCCCAGTGCAAGCATGCCTTTTTTCTAAGGTTGAGAAGATAACGCATTATTGAAAAGGCTTGAAGATTTAAAATAATGATAATGTTCAGAGGATGCTGGAATATTTTACCCAAGGTGTACAGCTGGATGCTGGAATATTTTACCCTGGGGTACTGCTGGATGCCGGAATATTTTGACCCAGGGATACTACTGGATGCTGGAATATTTCACCCCAGGGATGCTACTGGATGGTGGAATATTTTACCCCACGGGATAATACTGAATGCTGGAAGATTTCACCCCAGGGGTACTACTGTATGCTGGAATGTTTTACCTCAGGGGTAATACTGAATGCTGGAATATTTCACCCCAGGGTTACTCCTAGATGCTAGAATATTTCACCCTAGGGGTACTACTGGATGGTGGAATATTTTACCCCAGGGGTAATACTGGATGCTGGAATATTTCCCCCCAGGGTTATTCCTGGAATATTTCATCCCAGGGGTACTAATAATCCCCTACATAGACCTTATTCCCAAGATAATCCCTCTCATGCTATCTTTAGATCACTGCCGGTTTTGAAAATCCCACGAGGGTCTAGAAATAGCCAATCCTGTGACGGGGATTTTGGTCACGTGGACACCGTAAAGCGCCTTTACACGCATTTTAATCCTGCACTAAAACATCCACGGACCCCAGTTGACCGTGTCTTAAGAAAAAAAGCAATTTGCTCCAGACGCATGCGCAGATTAGTTAGCGTCAAAAGTCGACTATATGTCAGGTGAAAGATACATTTCATACGGGACTACCCACGAACGTTGAGTTCTTTTCCTTGTGGTAGAACATAACATGTAAGACGCATGTGTTCTAGCATTGCTAGTGTGATAAACTCCGTTCTCGATTTCAGATGCACGCTTCTTTTATTTTTTGTTTACGAGTGATACAACGCTCTCGTTTTGGCCGGGGATAGCAGCTATATTTCAGGTAACGTCAGTTCTCCTTTTTGTTGTTGCAAAGAACGCTACTGTGGCTTCGTATTTTCTGGATTCTTCCATAGCTCGATTCAAGGAATGTCTGTTGTGTGTTTACCAGTGTGTTCAAATAAAGAATGGAAACATATTGCATCTCCTCAGCAGCTTGTTTGTTTCCTCTTCTATGAAGGAGAGCCAAAAGTTCATATTCAGCCGAAACTTTCCCGCGTTAGTTACATGTAAAAGTAGTAAATTTGTGACAAAAGAAACTTCGTTATTATTGCGGCAGACCCTGTGGCACTTAATGAAACCGCCAATTAAGGGTGCATTCCTTTGGGGTGATCCGGATCCGGATCAGTGATCCAAGATCACTCGGATCATGGTGCATCAAACGAACCGACGAATTCACTCTGGTCATGGATTCAGCGTTTCCTTTTATGCACCATGATCCGAGTGATCTTGGGCCACTGATCCTGATCCAGATCATCCTAAAGGAATGCACCCTAATGTTATCAGTGGATGAGGTGACTCGCTCACCTATGTGGGATATAATTTCGGTCGAGTAAAGATCTCTTCCTTCAATACTTCTTGTTGAAACGCTCCTCAGTTGTATTACTCGATAGCATTGTGTATTAGTTTGACGTGGTTTTATTGTTCACACCAAAGCTGGTAACAGAATAAGAACGCACTATTCTGTGACTCGACGTGACTATTTGATAATTACATTAGTTCTTGTTTATCGGTGAAATGAAAATTTGCGTTTTAAATAAAACAAAAGCGTTCCTCTTCGACTTTTCAGCAGATATTTAACTTTTATATTCCATCTATCTCCAGCAGTGAGTAAAAAATTAGACATCTTTCTATATTTTTATGGAAACAAAGGTATCTTGTTGCATACATTGGCGAGGAAAACAAAAGTATCAAATTACAAACGCTGGCGTGAAAAGTAAAATTCTCACATTTGCCACAAAATGAAAGAAACTCAACATGAAATACCATAGGCATACAGGCCGGGGGAGCGGAGGGGGTGCAGCCCCCCCCCCACCCCCCCGGTTACAGAAAGTTTTGAAATTTTTTGAGCATAACGCTGATGATTCGGGCAAAAGTACTTGGGAGAAAGCATTGTAAAAAGTAGTCAAAGCCAGGCTTGTAGGCTACTTTGTCTGACGTTTACCTTGTCAAGACGGAGTTAAGGTCAAATGATCCTGGAAATCTGTTTTGAAAAAGCCATATATCGTTTAAATGTGTATCGTGGAAATCCACGAGATGGATATTACTTCCATCAACAAAGCAATGACAGAATCAAAGCAAACTAAGACCTAGACTTTTGTTTTTGTGGTTGCTCTGAAAAGAGCCATTTTGAATGGCTCCACGAAGAGCCGTTTTAAATTGTCGTCTCGTACGAGGAAGAATTTACTGTTTCTTTTATGCGTTTCTGATTTTACCAGGCTGTCGATCGAGGTCATATAGAGTATGCGAGGTTAATAATTACAGTGGAATCCCGATTTCTCGAACCCTCATTTTTTCGAACCTCCCGATAATTCGAACCAAAAGTCATTTCCCTCTCCTCAGTTGAACACTGTAATTTTACTCCCGATTTCTCGAAATATCCGATTTTTCGAACCAATTTTCGTTTCCCTTGGAGGTTCGAAAAATCCGGTCTCCACCGTAATTTTGGAATGAAAAAATTTTCATTAGACTTGAGAATTGTGAACGTTTTTGTTTTTACTGCGATTTGAGTACATTTGTTCAACACATGCTTTCGGGCACTGTGTAGTGTTTTTCGGGCAATAAGGTCACCGCCCCCGCCCAAGTCCGAAGGAGCCTGTACGCCTAAGTAAAATATCACGATAAATTTAAAACCGTCTTGACAAACGGTAATTGTAAGTTATCTTTGGGCCTTGAAAGAAAACACAAACATGAAACATACACACTGCTAAGATTATGTCTTGTCAAGTTTTTGTCCGCTCGTATTCCGTACATATTAGTTGACTACCAAGGGAGAGAACGGCATGGGTGAGGACCTATGTGACTACTGTATCAGAGCCGTGAATTACACTCTGCACTATCTGAGATTGTCTCACTAGTTTTTTTTTTTTTTTTTTTTTTTTTTTGCCATTAACCGTTCTCAGTTTTGTTTGTTGCCCCTTTCCTTTCTTATTTTCTCGGCCCTTCTACTCTGGCTGCCTTTTACGTTGCATGTTCTTTATGGCTGCCGTGAAAAGTTGGATGTTTGGATGTTTTTGCACCAAAACTTATAACGTTTTTCGATTTGCGACCTCGGAATGTCGTCGATATCTAAACCTGACCATTTTACGGAAAGGCCTAGCCTAGTACTACTATCTGGTTATCAAGATATCTGATGACATTTAAATTGATGATGTCACAAGTGGTACAAAGAGCGCGACCATTAATTACACATTAACAACTTCGGCCGCTTACATAAGTACGCAATAAAGTTGACAACCATTTGGCAGTAAATGGGACTAAGGTTGTTGGGTGCTCCCTGGTAAATCTAAGGGTGGGAGCAACACACCCTGTAAATAGGTACATGATAATAGGGGTGGTAGCAACACACCCCGCAAGTGATGGATGAGCCAACAAGTATGGCGCGTGCCACACCTGGAAATAAGGGATAAGCCAACGAATGTGGCGCATGCCACACCCGGATAGATATAAGCATAGCGTGACTAAAGGAATAATACACATGTGTGATATCCATGCAACGCTTTAAGTTGTTAACTCTATTTTACAAGTAAAATTACCATATATGCGTAATTGGAGCTCAAAGGGTTAACCTCTTCGCTTTCGCGGCCTCGAATAGAGTGACAGGGTGGAACTTTTATACTATCATTTGCATAATCCCCAGGGTATTAATTACTAAGTCAAATGGCCTTCACAGTACACACATTTATGGCTCATTGTGTGAAATTCTATTAACTTTCTTTCGCCTGTGTTGTTCACAGTTAAGAAGTGTGCGATCAGATGATAGAAAAGATACGAGAGTTTTACTCAGTATTGTTGGTTTTCACTCTGATGCCATCAAAAAAAATAATAATCACAACCCTCCGTGTTTCAGTTTTCATTCGCAATCTAAGTCACAGTTTCACAATTTAGGTGTATTTTTGTTTCTTTAACATGCATGATCAATGTATATAGTTAACAAAAAACCTTCCTTTCGTTTGTGTTGACGGCTAAAGAAATTTGCGGTGAGATGCCGATTGAAACGAAGTGAGAATACCACTCGGTATTAAAGGCGTCTTTCGTTCAGGCAAACCGTTCCGGTTAAAGCGGAGCCGCATACCCATATCGGAAAGAAAAGGAAACCCAGGAGTTGGTTTTCTCATGGTTATCATGGCTAGCGGTATTGCTCGAGGGCGCGTACGCAGACGGCGACGACGACGACGGAGTCGCGCAAGATGGCGGCCATACTCCAGCTAAAAGGTTGACAGAAAAATACAGCCTTGAGTTATAGCCTCCTTCTTTGATATTGGACATACATGTTATGGTCAATTGACACCTGTCAAAACAAGATCTTCGCTACAGAAAGGAGACCGAGACAACAATATCAGACGACCTTAAAAAAAAAGTATGAAACTGCTGCTTCAGGGAAGACCCAAGTGTAAGGCATGATTGAACACCTAGAAGAGTATCTCATGGATGTGCACACTACCGTCATGGGAATGATAGTCAAAGCTCAGCAAAGCCTTCGTTGTTGGACGAAATTGCTCTCAAACCTAACCCACTAACGCAGCTGCAGTACCTTGAACTCCTCATTGAACCAGAAAAGAACGAAGCAAACCCGGGATGGCAAAAGCGCGTCCAATATTACGAGGAAGCCAAGCGCCAAGCTGAAATTTTGTCTAAAGTGAAAGATGTCAAGGCAGCTGAGAAAGAGATTAAAGAGAAAGCTCGCAGTGGAGAAAAGTGGTATTCTCGATTCAAATTCTGGTAGGCCTTACAATAATCATCAAACGAATAGACGAGTGACCCTCAGGCTGTTACCACGAACTTGCAATTGCAATTGCTTTCCTAATTGAACTATTAGCATATTTCTAGACTGTAGTCTTTAAATAGTTAAAAAATGAATTATTTACGAAAATTAGGACAATTTTAAATTGCTTTGAACTTTGATATTTAGCCTATGTTTTAGCATCTAGCGTAGCATACCTTTATATACTAGGGATAATGCAAACATTTAATTTCGAGTGCTACTTATAATATAAACCCTTTTTAGTTTTTTGAGTGGCAGCCTCAAACAGAATTTTAAAGGCCTCAATGTGGCACGATTTTGCGCAGGTCATTTTGCATTATTCGAAGTTATCTTCAAATTTAGTTAAAGCTCAAAATAATGGCATAGATGATAATAATAATAATAATAATAATAATAATAATAATAATAATAATAATAATAATAATAATAATAATAAGGTGGCACCTTTGGCAAGTGCTAGCAACCTCGCAGCCACCCTGCTCTGGGTTACGAGCACTACAAATATGAAAAGTCGTACTAGGAATAATTCATGCCGCATCGGTCGTCCCGCGGATCAACAAGGGCCGCGTCCCCCAGCGGGGAACCAGGCTGGGATCGAAAAGTCAGCTACTGGAACAAACTCCGCTCACGAAGTACTAGAGGACATCCACAACGAGGACAACCCTCACAGAGGCCCTCTAGCTACATCCACCGGAAATCCCTTGAAAGGAACTAGACAGAAATGGACTAGAGAGGAGTATAAACAAGTGATGGAAGCATTTTACAAAGCTACGAATAACCCCTCTGAGACTACTACCACCAAGGCTGCATATAACATCTGGCGGCTACAAAACCCCACAGCAAGGCCAAACCTTGATGCAAACAAACTCGCTAATGTTCGCAGGGACATTATCAAGAGTAAAAGACTCACTGAAATGGAACTTGAAACCATACGAGCAAAGGTAAGGCAAACCACCTCCATTCCAGAGGAATTGAACAGATCAATACTTGGGATTGAAGACACTGACAAACAAGAGATGGTTGAAGCAAATGTGGACGAAAACACTTCCACATTACCTGAAAGTGCTGGAAGAACACAAAAACCTACAGAAACGAAGCAAGAGGAGAGTATGATAGCAATGAAAAATGATATACTGAGAAAGTGGGAAACAGTCAAATACCAGGAAATTACTGAGAGGCCACTCCTGCCAAAGATAAAGAAAGATCGCCGTGCCCGTGATACAACTGACACAGCCAACAAAGCCATTAAAGAAATCAAAGAAGGCATCGATGGACCAGTCACTATAACTTGCATAAACCAAATTGTATACGCCACTGCCTCGATAATAACAGAGAAAATAGGCCTAAAACCAAGACAACACAGTCGCATACACAAAAAAACAGAAGAGCCTGCTTGGAAAGCAAAAATTAAGAAAGAGATCCAAAAAAAGCGAAGTGACCTTTCGATTCTGACGGAAATACAGAACGGTTCAAACATCAGGGAGAGAAAAAGGAAAGAGATTGAGAAACGCTACGACATCAAAAAACCTGGGGATGTGCCAATTATCAAAGAAAAATTGAAACAACAAATACAAGCTAAGGCGCAAAGGATAAAGAGATTTGAAAAAAGAAACAAACATTTCCGGCAAAATAAGATCTTCAAAGAGGACGGCAAAAAGTTCTACCGTGAACTGGGAAAGAAAAAGATTGGTGTGGATGAACCACCGCAGCCGGAAGAAGTTTTGGATTTCTGGAGTAACATCTGGGAGAAAGAAAAATCACATAACAAAGACTCTGCATGGATAAAAGGGCAAGAAGACCTGCACAAAGACCTTAAGGCCCAATCATGGAGAGCAATAAATGTCGAAGAGACCACCTGTGCTATCAACAAAAGCAGCAACTGGAAATCACCTGGAAAGGATAAAGTTTCTAATTTCTGGCTTAAACATCTTGTCAGCTTACATGAAGACCTAGCAAAAGCTTACACAAAGGTTATTGAACACCCCGAAGAAACACCAGAATGGCTTACTGAAGGTATTACATATCTACTGCCAAAAACAGAAGCAACAAAAAACCCAAAGAACTATAGACCGATTACTTGTCTTCCTACGATGTATAAGATTCTGACATCCATCATAGCAGAACGAACATACACTTTCTTGAATGAACACCAGCTCCTACCATCAGAGCAGAAAGGCTGTAAGAGAGGGAGCCACGGATGCAAAGACCAACTCCTGATAAACAAGATGATTCTGGAGGACTGTAAGACCAAGAAAAAGAACCTATCCACAGCCTGGATAGACTATAAGAAAGCATTTGATAGTGTACCTCACACGTGGATAATAAAGTGCATGGAAATCTATAAGATCTGCCCTGTGACTGTCAACTTTATCGCAGAAAGCATGAAATGTTGGAAGACAACGTTACACCTCAACCACGCTGAAGGGTCAATAACATCAAGGCCTATCAATATCAAAAGTGGAATCTTTCAAGGAGACTCTCTCTCTCCACTCCTGTTCTGTCTTGCCCTTGCTCCACTGAGCTCATTACTAAAGGCAACCGCTTATGGATATGAAGTCCAGGGTAGAACAATCAGCCACCTCTTTTATATGGACGACCTAAAAACATATGCAAAAAGTGACAGCCAGCAAACCGGCCTACTCAATATTGTAAAGACATTCAGCAATGATATCAAGATGGAATTCGGGCTGGACAAATGCGCTAAAGCCACATTCAAAAGAGGAAAGCTGACAGAAACTTCCGATTTACAACTTGACATTGACACCTGTATCAAGGAACTAGACCAAGAGAACACATATAAATACCTTGGCGTGGATGAAGGTGATGGTATACAGCATGCCAAGATGAAAGAAAGAGTGAGGAAGGAATACTACCGCAGAGTGAGGATGGTCCTAAAAACGGAGCTCAATGCTGCCAATAGATTTGAGGCAATCAACACCTTAGCTATCCCAGTGGTGACCTACAGTTTTAACATAATCGACTGGAAGATGAGTGAAATCAAGAGGTTAGACACAAAAACAAGAAAACTACTCACCCTGTCAAAAATGCATCACACAAAAGCAGATGTAGACAGACTCTACCTCCCAAGAAATGCTGGTGGTAGGGGTCTTGTCCAATTAGAAGCCTCCTACAAAACAACCACGATAGGGCTCGATACATACCTAAAGAACACGGATGATGCCCTAATCGAACTAGTGCAAGAACATGATGGCAGAAAGAAATTGTACTCTATACAAAGGCAAGCAGAACAATTCAAACAAGAACTAGACCTAACAATACCAGATAAACAAACAGAAGAAACAACCACCAAATATGCAAAGAGAACCAAACAAATGGCACGAAATAAGACCCAAGAAAAATTAACAAAGCAGTGGGAGAACAAAGCCCTACATGGAAGATACCCAAAGAGAATAAAGGAGGCAGATGTTGACCACCACAAAACCAACCAGTGGCTCAAAAGCAGTGGACTGAAGGCAGAAACGGAAGGATTCATAATCGCAGCCCAAGACCAAAGCCTAGCTACCAGATCATACCACGCCAGCATTATCAAAGACGGTACTAGCCCCCTATGCAGGATGTGTAACAAATACGACGAAACAATTGACCATATCGTGTCTGGGTGTCCTGAACTTGCGAAAACAGAATATACCCACAGACACGATGAAGCAGCCGCGTATATACATTGGAAAGTCTGTCACAACTATAATATAAAGACATCAGAAAAGTGGTATGACCATGAGCCGCGAACAGTTACCGAAAACGAGGATGTCACGATATTATGGGACATGCCAATACACACAGACAGGAAAATAACAGCCAACAGACCCGATATAGTGATTAAAGACCACAAAACGAAAACCTGTAAATTTATTGACATGGCAGTACCATCAGACAGAAACACATCCGTGAAAGTCAGTGAAAAACTATCCAAATATAAGGACTTGGAAATCGAAACAAGCCGAATGTGGGGCATGAGAACGGAAACGATACCAGTTATCATTGGAGCACTTGGAGCTATCAAAAAGGGACTAGAAACTTATCTTGGAAGAATTCCCGGCCAATTAAGCATCAGTGAACTACAAAAGATAACCTTGCTAGGTACAGCGCACATTTTGAGGAGGGTGCTATCAAGCTAAAAACTGGCTATCCCCTAGTGCCCCAGGACCATGGTTTGGTCTCGGCCCTAAGGACTCTAAGCAAACATTACGTGAGGACGATAATAATAATAATAATAATAATAATAATAATAATAATAATAATAATAATAATAATAATAATAATAATAATAATAATAATGGGACTTCAGTGTGCGAACAGACCATGAAATAAGGGCTAGGAGACCGGATTTGGTGATCATTGACAAGAGAGACAAGAGCTGTCAGATTATAGATGTGGCAATTCCAGAGGATAATGGGGTGAGAGAGAAGGAAGATGAAAAAGTTGAAAAGTATCAAGATCTAGCAAGAGAAGTTCGAAAAATGTGGGGTGTGAGGACAAAGGTTATTCCAGTGGTAGTGGGAGCATTGGGATCAATACCACTGAGATTGAATGACAATCTGAGAGCCATCGAGGTGGGCATTCCTGTTGGACTGATCCAGAGATGTGCATTGTTGGGGTCGGCAAGAATTCTTAGAAAGGTGCTGGAGATGTAGAAAGAAGAGAAAAAGCAAACAAGGGGTGTTTCTTGGCTTCCCTAGGCAACTTGTTGTTGCCCGGAGCCAATGACGAAACCAGCTTCAATATCATCAATAGCTGTGCGAATCTTTAATAATAATAATAATAATAATAATAATAATAATAATAATAATAATAATAATAATAATAATAATATGCAAGATAACACGTAATTGCTTAGGGCGGAGCAAATTGACGAATCCAATTTTTAGCGCTCGGAAGCAACATTGCAATGACTTTGTCGTCTTAATGCCTTTGATGCCCTGTCAACCAACTGAAGGTGTACATGCTGAGCTTATGCTACAGCCCGTTCAGTTGGCGCCATCATCGGAAGTTCTTTTTTCGATAAAGTTTATTCGAATTTGCCATATGCTTCTGCACATTTCCTCCTCCGCTTTAGTCTTAGAACTTTTGACATAATTACTGCTGAGTTTTTAACATTGATGATGATTAGAAATCCAATCCATTTTAATTGAAATATTTGCCATCGTGTAGGGCGGTGGCCTAATTGTTAGCGCGCTGATCTATTAATTGAGTGGTCAGGTTTCGAGACCTGGCCGGGAAGCAGTGCCTGAACCCAGGTCTGTAAATTGTTACCAGTGAATTTAATACTGGGGGGTAACCCTGTGGTGGACTAGCATCCCTTCCAGGGTGGGAGGAGAATTAAACTACCCGGGATAAGCCCGACGTACACTTTTTACTCTACCTTCAGGAAGTGAAGGGCGAGATTAGGAGCTGTCTCCTTGTAGGGAGTACAACCTTAACTTTTATGAACTGTAATTCTCTTTACTTGGCTTAATAGGCTGTTTAGTTTGATTGTTATTTGAATAAATAGATAAATTATAAACGTTTAAAACTATATAATGCAAATAAAAAATTCGTTTTAGTTTTTTGACACGTACCGTTATAAAGGGTACAAGAGCGTTTTCCAAGATGTTGATAATGAACTAGACTACGTGGGTTATAGGAAATAATTCTGATTTTACATAGCTTTAAAGATTCAATCTAGTACAAATGTGGCAAGGGACTGCAAATGAAAATGCCGCTTGCATACGTAGGATCCGTAAAAGATTAAATTTTGTTAATTTAGGTTAAACGGTAAAAAAAAATAGATTTTCTTAGTGTGGGATGCACTTGTTTAAAGTACATTAAAGAGCTGTTAATTACTGTAAGTTTCTAATGACGTAGTCTCGTTACTTGTTATTGTGATATCCATCGTAAAAGGATATTTCATGACACACCGCAAAATTCCGATTTTTGTAAAGTTGGCTTGATAGCCCAGTTGGTAGAGCACTACATCGGTATCGCAGGGGTCATGGGTTTGAATCCCGTGCAAGCCCCAATTTTTTCAAGTGTTATTTTCACAACTGCTTAATTAAGTTGTGCACATAGCTGGGGTGATCATTCATGCGGGGGGGGGGGGGGGACTCCCATATAAAAAGGACGGGGGTCCTCAACGGAAATTTTGAAAATGATCCCAAAGAGGTACCAAGATCCTGCTTTGTGGGCATGGCTTGAATTTTTTTTTTCACTCCCAAGAGATACTAATTCGAAACAACACATTATCTAACGGTACCGCAAAAACTCTCGCTGTTGACCTGTTGCGGCTGAGCACCCTGAGAGGTACCAAAACCGCTTTTTTTAACCCCTACAAGGTATGACAAGCACTCCCGTCCTTTTTATATTGGACTTCCTCTCGGTATTCATGTTATTACATCTTTCTTTGCAGTTCAAGTTCAAGATCTTTCGTGTATTCACTTGTATGCGATTTTTGATCCGATAGTTTGTTTTTTAAAGTTGGCTTGAGTGGGGAAAATCTTTTTGCATAGATCTTTTGAGAACTGTGAAAGTTGTAGTAGCGATATTCAAGAAATAATTTGTCATTTGTGGATGTCCTCGAGGGAACGTTTCCGATTCTGATCGTTCCATAGAAGCGGTGAAAGGCGGGACACTGAGGCTGCCAAGGCTGTGTTCTTATTAATTGACTGAGTGGGAAGACTGGATCGGACGAGAAAATATTTGGCTCCAGGTCAGGATGTACGCACCGAGCGTGCGTCCTGACCGAGAGAGTTAAATTTCCCGTTCTGCCCAAACCTCACGCAGTCAACAAGCTTATCAAATGACTATTTTGTTTTGCTTTCTTAATTTGTACTTCTTCATTGATGAGGAGTGCTGACTTTCTTTGTGTACTTGCACAGTAATTTGGTAACTGAAGTAGGTCTGCATCTGACAGTTGTAGGCTCCTAAAAGAAGAAAACAAAAATTCGCAGCAACAAATTAAACCTAATTTTGTCATTTACTAGCGTGAATTGTGTGAGGTCGTGTGCGTTTCTGGTAGGGTCGAACACTTTTTCAGGCCCCATCACTTCGACGTCTACGGCTCTCCTTAGGGAACGTTTTTCTAAGATTTCGAAGAAAATAAAAGGCAGGGCCGTAAAAAATAGAACAGCACGTGAAAATCGCAAATTATCCCAGGCGGCGCGCGGTCTTGAGTCGTTCGATTTTTGTGAAACTGGATCCCTGGGCGCTCGTCCAGGTACTCCGGGAAACATAAACCTCTTACTAACCAAGTTCGAGGTCCGTATTGTAAATTAAGGAACGATTTCCCCCCTTCGATTTATTACTTAAGCGCGAGGTCCACGTGCCATGAATCAAAGGGGGAAAACGAGGATCCGTAACTTAAAGTGTGGATCGAGAAGACGACTGATGGGTTCGGGAAACGATCGATTTCTATTCATTCGGAAGGATTTCAAATAACTGACGTCTGTTGAAAGCAAAACAAGTCAATTCGAAATCGTTGTAAGTCGTTTGCACGTGCTTTACACAACTTAAAGTAAACCAATGTTTTAAACTTCTTCTTGCCATGAAACGTAAGAACACTTGGGGATAAATCACGAAACATTTTGACAACAAAACCAGCTTTAATTAATTTAGCGGGCTGTTCAGTTGAGTAAGGCGCGTTAAATTGACCTATCACAGCACTAACTAATAACTAACTACTAACTACTAACTGATATATATAATAGAGCACTTAATCTCATATTATGTAACCAGTCCACTAAACGCCCTCATGAAGAAAAGCAAGAGAGGTCATCTGATACGTTGTTTTCTCGGAATCTTCCAGTGTTATTCCAAGAATCATTCGCCGAAATCTCGAAAATTTAATGATTGAGGTTGACAGTTATGCCTGCACAGAGATTTAAAAACTGCTTACAAATATGTTTCACAGTGCTATAGTCTGCAATTCTTCGAAAAACTTTGTTCGAACAATTCCACTAGCCATACAGATTGATAAGTCTTTCTTCCTGTGTATCTCCTTACTTCTCCCAAGAGCAAACAGTGTAAAATTCCCAATGAGGGCCGAACGTGTTGGCATGCACGTGCTATAATGATGACGTAAAGCTATTAGCGCCTCTAATTGGTTCAAAAAATAGAGCTAAATTAGGGGTCAATCACTCTTGAGCACGTCAGTGGTTTTGATTTACCAACTGGTTGCTTGGGCCGTAAAGCTTGTAATTGTCTGAACGATCGATAGGAGTGTTGTTTGAGACCATTGTTTTCTCGTAAGGAAATTGAACCTGGTAACGACGTTTTACTGTAAAGGTAGGGAATCAGTTACAACAAAACGTAGAAATACGATGGCTTTTGCATGTCGCATGACATAAGGCATAAACGTTACTTGTAAAGGGAGGTTCAAACGGAAGCAGATGAGTTGAAGACTGAATCTGACTGAAAGTGCGTTATTTCTGCCTTTAAATCACCAATTTGCTATCAAAGGTTGCCAGCAGCTAAGCAATCTAACTTCGATAAACTAAGTTAGGTCTTTCTGGGCTTAGTCTGGAATGAGCACATCTCAAAACTACGAGATGTATTGATTCGCATTCATCAATACCGCGTGGTGATGTGACCTTAAAACATGCGTCGACATCTTAATAAAGTTTCCTTGGCTTAACATTTGAAAATACTTGTTAACTTTTAGAGATGATTCGGTAGGGAAATGAAGAAATAGAACATATAAGCTGTTGAACGATCAGGCTCTTTCCCAGAAATCAGTCCAAGCATGACGTCGTTTCTAAGAAACTCAGCGATTCCAGTCTGCAATTGCAAATTAGACAAGAGTAAATAGAATAGTTTTGACTCATGAAAAGGCATTACAGCTTCTGACCTACGTAACGAAAATTCGACGGTCATGTTATAAAGAAATTTGAATTACTCTCAACTTTGTCGCAAAATGTTGATGGGCGACGCACCCAGCTTGATGTACATTGCAATTTAGCTACAGTTGACCTGTGCAAAATAATTATACATTAAGTATTTTTTAGATAACAGACACAACTAAATTTATTTGGAGCCATATACAGTTAATATTTGTAAACGGACGGAAAGCTCCGTTGACTTCGTCCTCGTCCATTTATTTAACAACTAGTGTTAACAACAAATTGAGTCAACTTTGCGTGACCAAAATGACAGCTCTTAGACTGAGACTGCTGGAGGTTGAGGTTGAAATGTCTTAAAATGTCTAGGAACTGTGTCAAAAATGGGATTACACAAGTAGCGAGATTATCCAGTCAGATATTGAATTAATCATGTTAAATAATCTCCCCTTCTTCCAGATTACTCCCTCACTTAAATAATGATACCTGCCCATGTTGATGGCCATGCCATAATCTTCACTGGGAATGCTATTTCTTTGCTATAAGCATTAACCACCGCAGTCTAGTTGTAACCAAGACCGTTGTAGTGCAAGAAGACTTTAATTTGTAGTATCACCTGCTGATATCGTTAATTTATTCCCTTCAATTGTGTTTGGTGCCACGATCATGATTGTTCTCAGCTAGGTAAACAGCAAATTCTGCTGTAAAGGCTTGTTTTCTTTTATAGCTCATAAGCAACACACGCAGACATAGTAAGTTCTAGCATGATAATTTAAGCGCCTTAGGAACATTTCCTGCATGTCAAGAGATATGATTGTATTCTATAACTATTAAGCTTTCAGAAAATGTATAGGTTGATAGGGTTTTCTTTCAAAGCGCCGGCGTAAGAGCGCGATTTCCAAACACTGTCAATCCACCTGTCATGATACCTTAATTTAACAGTACCTTACTGCTGTCATGGTACGCTGCAAAGGCGAATATCGTGCATTGATAATTGAACACGTTTCAAAATTATCATGAAACTAAAAGAGAAAATGTACAACAATAAGATATGATTTGTTAAAGTTTCAACCAAGAGATCCGCTCTCGAAAGAGGCTTTCTTGTTTCAACACATTGTCACTCAAAAGCACAGATTGCTTGACTACTGTTGACGCTTTGATGGCCAGGCTCCTTTTGCACTGGGACTCATTGTCTAGAAAAGTTCAAGCGTTCCGATAATATATCAATTTGTCGTAAATTCAATTATTAAACCCCATATATCTTTCATTCAAACATGAAATGATGATTTGAATCATACTAAGTTAATTTAAGAGAACGTGACCCTTAAGAAAGAGTTTATATTAATAATATCTATACTTTAAAAGCATCCAAAACGGAACATAAACGAAAACTCAAATTGAAACGGTAACTGGCTATTCCAGGCTTAGTAAGTGATTGCATCATTTGGTTTTCTTTCGAAACGCAATTATTTTTGAATAAAATTTTCGAACTTTTCTTCATCTTAACTTTGTTTCAAGGATGCTTTTTCTAATTATAATAGATCTGAAAGACTTGTTTTCAGTACTATGAAAGCTTGGGCATTTAATTCATGGAAGTTTATGGGTTTGTAATGGTCAGTGCCTGAAACCCTTCCCCCGAAAACAGTAAACAATTTTATATGACAGTTTATTAAGCTTTGAACTAAACTGATTTGGGAAGGCCTGGCGGGAACTTGCTTTCCTAATCCTCTCTGACCAAGAATGAGAAGCGGACTTAACTGAATGATAAAAAATTATATAATTACTAACATTAACAACTGGCTTTAATTTATTGATATAAAGCTTTTGTAAACTAAAACTAGAACAGTACTGATTATCGTGAACGTATACATTGGTTTGATTTGAAACAGGAACATTGCGTAGATTTTGCTAATTGACTATTGACCTAATGATTTCTAGAAGTCATAATTTCGCTCGTTGGCTTGTAACGAACATGACTATTTTCTACTGACCTATTATGTAAGAAGCTGTTTTTTCTCAGCTTGTCTCAGTTGAACCTGTTACTATTTTCCACCAGACTACCGACGACCGATCGAGATGAGTTTCTACAGCCACACACTCGTGAGGAAAACTGCAGTCGCGCAAGCCGAGGCGACGAGTACTTCATCTACTATCCCTCGTCTTGCTGAATCTATGCTTTACACATCAGAGGAGCTTAAAGCTGGTTCTCCAACAATTTACAAGCTTCGTATGAGAGAGGAGATGAGACGCACAGAAGGCATGATTGCAAGACAAAGTATAGGAAAGCCTTATCGAATCGGGCGTGGAGAAACCGAGAAGGTTTTTATGGTGGTAGGAGCAACAGGAGCTGGTAAGACGACCTTAATCAATGGCATGGTTAACTACATCCTAGGAGTGCGGTGGAAGGATGAGTTCCGATTTCAGGTCATTACAGAAGAAACAAAAGCAACCCAAGCACACAGCCAGACTCAGGATATCACAGCTTATACATTTAATCCCATGAAAGGTTCAGCTGTGCCGTACACATTCACCATTATCGACACTCCCGGGTTTGGCGGAACTGAAGGATTAAGAAGAGATAAGAAGATCACTGAACAGATAAAGGAGTTCTTTTCCATCCCCCCACCAGATGGGATCGATCACCTCGATGGCATCGGTTTTGTTGTCCAAGCCTCTCAGGCACGTCTCACCTCAACGCAGGAGTACATATTTGATTCTATCCTGTCGATATTTGGAAATGACGTCTCCAAAAACATTTTCATGATGATCACCTTCGCAGATGGCCAACGCCCTCCTGTTTTGGAGGCAATCAAGGAAGCCAAGATCCCAAGCCAAAGTGAAAAGTACTTTAAATTCAACAACTCAGCTCTTTTCGCTGAAAATAATGAAGAATCCGAGCTGAGCTTTGACGAAATGTTTTGGAAGATGGGTTTTCTTTCTTTTAATCAATTTTTTACAGAGTTTCCAAAAGCAGAGAGCGTCAGCCTTCGCCTCACTCAAGAGGTCCTGAATGAACGAGAACAGCTGCATGTGCTAATAGAAGGCCTAAATGTCCAAATAATGCTGGGTCTGAACAAACTTGAAGAGATGAGGCAAGAAGAAATTGTGTTGCAACAACGAGAAATGGAGATTGAAACAAACAAGGATTTCACCTACACAGTCGACGTCACGAAACCAAAGTACACTAGTCTCGAAGGGACTGGCCAACACACCACCACATGTGGACCTTGCCACACAACATGCCATACCTATTGTATGATTATTGATGATGCAATGAAACATTATTGCTGGGCGATGGATGAAGTCGGTAACTGCAGAATATGCCCACGACATTGCAGTTGGTCAGACCACAGAAATCTCCCATACCTGATCCAATATGTAACGATGACCGAGACAAGAACTGTAGAGGACCTGAAAAAAAAATATCACATGGCTGTTCAACAAAAGGCCACAAGTGAACAAATGATGAAAGCGATTGAAGAATCTCTTCAAGGTGTCCACGTCCAGGTTCTCAACATGATAAAGAGAGCTCAACAAAGTCTTCGGCGTTTGGATGAAATTGCCCTCAAGCCCAACCCGCTCACACAAGTGGAATATCTGGAATTGCTTATTGAATCAGAGAAAAGAGAAGCCAAACCTGGATGGAAGCAGCGCATACAGTACCTTGAAGTAGCCAAAAGCCATGCTGAGATATTGTCCAAAGTAAAGGACGAGAAAGAAAGCCAGAAGCTGGTACAAACGTTGTCCAGAGATGGGAATGTCAGCGAGGAGAGAAAGACAAGGAAGTCGCTGGAGAAATTGTCTCTTGGAAAAGACAATTGGTACTCTCGGTTCAAGTTTTGGTAACTTCAGGTAACTTTGAGTAACCCGGATTACATCCGAGATACTTTTGTCCTGTTGTTCTACCGTTCATGTACATTAAGCAAAACGCTCTCGCGTTTAAAATTGTGGGAAGAATATGACTAGAACAAAAATAGTTCCAACTTGGAGGAAACTAGAAATATTTCGACTCATGATGAGATATGGTTTGATGTCTTTGTCTTGAGAGTCGTTTTTCAGTCGTTTGATGTTTTATACCATACTATTCGGACCCGAGATTAAAAACGCTTCGTTAAGTAACAATGATCATTTACCCAATTTTTTCAGAATATAGAAACATGAAGTTAGCCTCAGTTTAAGGACGACAACAGCTGGTTTTCACGGAGCCACAAATGCCAGAAACATACACAGAGCAGTTCGTCGTCAGGCCATTTCTTGCGTTAGACTTAGCAACTGTTTCAACGAGACAATTACATTTTAAGATAATGTAATATTCACTTCCGATATTGATTTTTCTCTAGTCAATAACTACGAGCATCTTCAAGGTACCTGTATATAAACACAGAAAAAAGATGTGAAGAAATAATTATTTGGCTTTTGGCTTTGTGTTGGTCGGCTGCGGGCCTCATGGAAACCAGTCTTGTGGAACATTATTTTGCAGTTGTTTGAAATCACACATTATTGAAAGCGTTTAATACATAAAGCCCTTTGAGCCCCATTTTAAAAGTAGAATTAACTAGTCAAATATTAACCATTTAGGTTCCATGATAAAACGAGAATATAATAATTTAATTTAACGTTATTAACTTAAATTAGATTTTCTTCGATGAGATATCGAAAATTTCTTATGGAACCAGTTGAAAACCTAGTGTTTTATCTAATAACAATGAAGTAGGTGAAAACTGTTGCAGGGTATTGATTGAATCCAGTGTTTAAAAGTAGAACTAACCAACCAGATGAAAAATCGAAAATGCTTAAGCGTAAAAAAAAAAAAAAATTAAAAAAAAAAAAACGAAAAAAAATTATTTTATGCAAAAACATGTCATAAACATTTGCACTTTACCTAGAGGATGTATGATCTTTTCATAACATTTTATGTTTGCACGTTTCTTAGTGATTATTTTTTAATTCTTTTCCTTCAAAGAGCAGCTATAATTATCAGTAACCAACCAGATTTTCTTCGATGAGAAATCGAAAATGTCTGAGGAAAAAAAGGGGGAAAACCTTATATTTTATATCTGCGCTTTTTATAGTGATTATTAAATTCTTTTATTTGAAGGAGAAGTCAAAATCAATAACTAACCAACCAGGTTTTCTCTGAGAAATCCAAGATGTCTGAAGAAAAAACTAGAAAACCTAACATTTTTTATTTGCACTTTTCCTAGGGATTATTAAGGTCTTTTCTTTCAAAGAAGAGCTATTATTAATCAGGAACCAACCAGATTTTCTTCCATGAGAAACCAAAGATGTCAGAAGAGAAAATCTGAAAAACGTAACATTTTATATTTGCACTTTTCTTAGTGATTATAATTTTTTTTTGTTCAAAGAACAGCTATAATTATCAGTAACCAACGATATTTTCTTCGATGAGAAATCGAAAATGTATGAAGAAAAAAAGGGGGAAAACCTAATATTTTATATCTGCACTTTTCATAGTGATTATTTTTTTTTTCTTTGAAGGAGAAGTCAAAATCAATAACTAACCAAACAGTTTTTCTTCAATAAGTAATCCTAAACGCCTGAAGGAAAAGTAGAAAACCTAACATTTCATATTTGCCATTTTCCTAGAGATTATTAAGATCCTTTCCTTCAAAGAAAAGCTATAATTAATCAGGAACCAACCAGATTTTCTTCGATGAGAAATAAAAAATGTCTGAAGAAAAAACAAACCTGAAAAACGTAACATTTTTTATATGCACTTTTCATAGTGCTTTTAACTTCGTTCCTTTCAACGAAAAGTTATAATTAATCCGGTAGCCAACTAAACTTTAATTCTTCGGTGGGAAATTGAAATGTCTGAAGAAATAAAAACGGGAAACTTAACATTTTGTATTATTTTGCACTTTTCCTAGAGATTATTAAGATCTTTTCTTTCAAAGAATATAGTTGTAATCAATCAGGAACCAACCAGATTTTCTTCGATGAGAAATAGAAACTTTGCAATGAATAAAGGTTAAAAACCTAGAGGATCTGGATGGAGGTACTGAAATCGCAGTTATCAGTTACATTTTCGTAGATGTCTCCGCTATCATGATCAGCTAGTAGGGAATTTTGCAGACTACAGATGTCAGTTAAAAACGTGTCATTTCTCAGTTGACGGTAAAATTTCAGCCCATTTATCAGCTATCAGGACAGTTTACAGACCTCAGCTATCCGGTCAAAGCGTGTCATTTCTTAGCTGACCGGGACAGTTAAAAGTTTGACCAATTCTCATCTATCAGGTAAAGCCCATCCAGACCCATCCAGACGTTTTGTCCTACAGCTGAACTGGGCCAGAATTTCTTCAGCAGAGGAATGATTAAAAACAGTAGAATAGGAATTTTCCGAGTTACCGTTTACTTCTTATTCAAAACGAGTCCTAGAGCAAAACGTTTAATTTGCAAACGAGATTGGTTTGTATGAAAATGAACATGAAGGACCCATTTCAATCCATGATCTAAGGTTCACCCAGTTGCAACCAAATTTTCTCAGAGGATATAATGATAAAATATACCTATAGTTAGGAATTGATATCAATAGAGCAGACGCTATTATTCATGGCTTTTGAAGTAACATTTCATATTCTGATTAGAGACAATAACAAGGAAGCAATTTGCACAGTAAAAAACTATTCCCAGATGAAATGGGTACTTGGTGACCTAATTTAAAAGAATAGCTTGTTATAGCAGTTTATTTAATTTCTGTTCCCAGACGTATGCGTCTCGAGCCTTTGTCACAAGCCCATAAATTAAGTACTTCCCTGTTCATAGGCTTGAAAGAGAAAAATGTTGAGATTATGATGGGATTCAATCAAAGGATCACAAGGCGGGAAGGGGGGGGGGGGGGGGGAAGGGAGATCAAAAATTCGGAGAGTTGAAGGTGGCCGAAACTTCCTCGCTATTTTAAACTTACATTCTTGAAAAAAAAGATGGGGGAATGGGGCTGTGGGCCTTTCCCAGGTCTCTTCTGGATTTGCCTTGCGAATTTAAGAAGTTTGAGAATTTTCCCCTTTCTTTTAGACAGGACAATCATTAAAGCTTGTGCTTCTACAGAGTTCTCACATCAGTGTGGGTACGTTTTTGAAATTTTCTCTCTATATAAACTGTGGTTTTCTCGCACAAATTGTTTACCCCGGGACGACTTGCATTTATAGAGGACATTTAATGTAAAAAGAAGACTTAACCCTATTCAGACGAGTTCCCCCCTCCCCCTCCCCACTGAATTGGTAGGGTACATAAACACTATGGAAATTTGACATTTCCGGCATATGTTTGTATTCCTGCGAAAGAGCGCCTAATCTGTTGAACTTCTAGGAATTTTCAGATAAGGAAAAAATTAAACTGGAGGGGAATTATCTAAAACAAATTACGGCTTGTATGGAGGGTGAATCTGACTAGAGCTAGAGGAAATGTTTGTGTGCATACCGAAGTTGCATTAAATAGTTCTTGAATAATTGTTCCATTATAGGAAATTGCCACCATTTACCCATTCGCTTTCATTACCGATTTTATTTTTTATTTGTTCGGTTGTTTGTTTTGGCTATTCGTTCGGCACCGGAGTGAATAATTCATTCGCAACATTGCCTCGGGGGCCCAGGAGCGGTTGCAACACGAAGCAGACCGAGCATGATAATCGGCCCCACGAACAGCTACGAATGTTTTCAATATATCACGTGAGCTTGTGCCTAGCCGATTCTTGTCCTCCTATCTGGGACTACGAAAATAAATGCTCGAGTGCGGGAGACCGTGTCGAGTCAAATTCCGAGGACGGCACTTATCCCAGCCACAAAGCAACTCAGTAATTTATGGGAGAAATATCGTAGTGTGGATAATAAATAGAAATATATCGATTTTTGTTAAGTTTTGAAAACTAAGATTACAAAACTTGACGGTTTTCGCAGACAGATAAAACATTTCCTCGCAAAAATCTTTATTTAATTGTAAGGACCTTTCTATCAAACAATTAAGTCGTATTTATGACACTAACAATAATTAACAACACAGACACCCTTGCTGTGGACACACTTTGTTGCGTGCAAGTCCAAAGGTCGAGACAATGTGTTGCCATGCACGTGTTATACTAAATACGAAGAACTATTGGCGCCTCTTATTGGTTCAAATAATGTAAGTCAATTAGAAGCTAGTGAGAAGTACTTTTCTAGAGCCGAACGATCGACAGGAGCATCGTTTGATATCAATGTTTCCTTTAACAAGGAAATTGAACTTGGCAAAAACTTGGCATTTTTTTTTCCTCTAATGAGCTGGAAGAAATGTACATATACCTTAATTAAAATTCAAGTCTTAAAGTGAGGGTTACACGGTTCGTCGCATGCCTCTAAATCAAAATCCTTTTTTTTTTTTTCGCTTCTTATCAATGTTATTGCTTTAAAAACCCCACTGAGATGTAGTTCAGTAATCACACGCTATAGTTAGTCGTGGCAGAATGACGGATGACCATAATTCTTAGAAGACAAGTTCGGTGGATGTTACCGACGCTGTCGACCGTTAAATTGAGTGTTGACCTGTACGAATTATTCTACGGTTATGGATGATTTTACGGCTATTTGCATGCGAAATTAGGTAACTTGCTTACGATTAGTTCATAAACAATGAAAAACTTGACCTGTGCCAAAGAGCGTGTACAGGCGAATAAATAATGCAGCCGTGAAACCCTCCCTCTTAAAACACTTCAGTCTTTTGCCGACAAATGGTCTTTGTCTTTTTTGTCGTCATCCCCTGCCCACCCCCAATACAATGATGAGTTGCGCCCAGCCCGTTATGTAACAACACGGCAATATTGTTTCCGGGAGGGCCAGGGAGAGTGAACAAACATTACTGAATAACGACAAATAGGCTAGGGAAATAAACTTGAAAAGGGAGAAACTGTCAAGTGGATTTTACCGGGCAATAGAAGGGGAAATACGGAGATTTCTCATCGATTACTCGCTCCAGGAAAGATTAGCAGAAATTTACGGCTTTGCCTACTCGGGGTGGGGGGAGGGAAGGGGGGTGGGTGGAGGGGTTCTGTTGCATATGTTCGAACTCGTAAAGTTTGACAGTCATTGTGGTGATGCTGGGATTAACGAAATGTTGCGTCGACTTAGGGGCGTAAAGACCATATACGCACGTACACTCTGAGAGGACCTCCTGGAATCGAGAAAAAACATTATTAGAACGCCCATAGAATGAACATGACTAGTACATGAATTATATCCTTGAATTTGTACAGTTTTTTTGATCACCAAATAGTTCTGAATTAACTTACACTGGAGGGAGAGATGTTTATTTTTTAGGAACAATGAGCATGTGAACAGCTTTTTTCGAATATAGAAACATGTATTTAACCTCAGTTTAAGGAAGACAAAACCTGTTTTTTTAAGAAGACAAAAGTTCACAAATGCCTGTCATGTACACAGTGCAGTTCGGCGGACGTTCGGCCATTTATTTCAAAAGTTTAATTACGATATTGATTTTTCTCCACTCAATGTTTACCAGCATCTTCAAGGTGCTTGTATATAAACTCAAATAAAAAACATGTAAAGAAAAAATTTATTTGGCTTTGACATCGGTCGGTTGCTGGGAGGGAGTGGGCGCTCCAGGCTTCATGGACGCCAGTCTTGTTGAACAAATGTTTTTGGTAGCTAGTTTAATTTATGCATTATTGAAGGCGTTTAATTCATAAAGTCCTTAATAAGTTGGAATTTATAAACCCCCTGTTAGGTTAGAAGATCGACGAGGAAACGTCTCGAGTTGAGGAATCACCCGGGCGGGGAACTCCCAGAAAAATTGTGTGGGGGTGTGTGGCCCGCTTCCCAAACCCCTTCCCCGATTTATGACCAAAATCTCATGCCAAAAAAGCAATTGTCACCCAATTTTTTGCCATGGATATTTCCTACCCTATTTATGACCTGACCAAAAATTCGAAACCCTATTCATGACCTGACCGTTAAATCAAAACCCTGTTTCAGACCTGCGTTATAATTAGTTCCCTAGTTCAAACCAATGCTAAATTACCGTAAACATAGTTTGTGAAGGGTTTTTGTTGATTTTCTTTTCGATGAGAAAGTGGCTTCTTCTTAAAAACATACCCATATCAAGGCTAGAGTGCAAAAACCATACCCTATTTATGACCAAAATGGCCAAAATCAGCTAAAATCGATACCCTATTTATGACCAAAACGGCTGAAAACCATACCCTTTGGGGCCGCACATACCTATATAGCCCATATAAGAGAGTACCCCCCCCCCCCCGCCCGCCCCGTGAGGAATCAAAGATGCCTCGCGTTCAGTCTCAACACACAGTCACACGTTTAGTCTTTCAAACAGCTACTAGCATTGACTCGGTAACACACGTCCTGACTGCAACGCGAATCAATCTGATCGAAATCCTCTCGAAGAAAAGTCGATGTTTATTTCAACGATGCAGCATTACTTCGAAAAGTCTACATTCCAACGATAAAAGAGGCGTTGCGGCATTACTTCAGAAAATCGACAATGTCCTCTGTTGACATACCGATTGTTACATATAACATCTGAGTGAGTGTCAAATTTGCATATTCCTTTAGTCCTTTCGATAGTCGTTTCTACGCTCAAGTATCCATGCATGACTAAAAGTTTCAGCTCCTGCTTAGACGTTTTGGATTTTCAGTGCATGGTATGTCAGTAACAATTTGTTTGGCAGTTTCGGCCATTTTTCAGCTGTCATTTTGTATTTTGGCCCTTTGTCAGTAATCAGTTATCTCCATCAAGTCTACAGTAGCAGTTCCTAAATTCAGGGAAATACAGAAGCTTAAAACTGAAGCACTTTGCGATCTTTTGAGTCAGATGAGCCCAGTAGTTTTCCCATCACGTGTTCACTAATAATGGGATTGTTTTTTGGGGGGGTTGGGGAGAGGGGGCTTGTCTCCTGACATGTGTGAGGGCGGTTGCTGATTGGATAGTAATATTCCTCGATGAACATTGTTGGACAACTGCACGTGAACGAAGGTGATGTAAGAGTTATCCACGTGGGTATTGTGACGTTAGGCGGAGGCTTTCTATGATTGGTTTCTACTGGCCAATGAAGTCACTGGAAGATATCACGATCGATCTATATTTGGAATTTGCAATTTTTCCAAGATATTTCACGTTGAGTAATCATCTGTTCTGTCGGCGGAGTGGAACGCTTTAATTCCTGTCCTCCTTAAATCTCTTGCTGTATAGGCAAATATCGAGAAATACCACCGTCTGTTCCAGGATACCTCGCTGATTCAGGTAAGCAAAGATGTATGATCAATATCTGTATCCAGAATGTGACTGACCGATCGATTTTAATATTTCACAACATACAGTGAACATATTTCTTTGCCCATATACGCAGCCGATACAATTCTTCTTCCCTGAAGAAACGAAATGTTTACGTCGGAGAAAGTGAGGTCTGACGCTCTAAAACTTTAATTCGACCAATCACCCAGAAAGAATGAGACTACATCGCTCTGGCGTTCTAGTTACAAAGCCCATGAAAGACATTGCATGGATGAACACTAAATATATATTTCGTTACAAAATAAGAGGCTTAGTTTTCAGTCTTCATTCTGTTACATCCTCGCATTTATCACGGAAAAATTTAGTAACCTTTCCCATTTTCTTTTATGCAAGTAAGGATTGGACGAAACACTTCGCTTGCAGCCAAAATAGATCGTTCAGTCTCGAGTCTCGTCTCGATACTTACAATACTCTACTGAGCAAACGCCATTAAGACTCAATATTTACAAGTAACTGTCTCACCTTTAACTCGATCAGATGATATGGATTTGAACAGAAATTATGGCTAAGGCTTCTTTCCACACCACAGCGAAAGTAACGAATATTGGGCTGATAATGACGAGTACCATGTTGGAGCGAATTAATTTGAGCCACTGCATGCCTGAAAGCAAACACGAGCCCCTTAGCGCCGCTAAAGTATCGTAAAAAAAAAAACGCCGGTTACGAATAAAACATTGAAATAACTCTATTGAGATGCAATGCTCTAATTCCTTGATACTTCTTACGAGCTAGAATTCCCGAAACTAAAAGAAACGAGTGTAGTCAGCAGAATGGACTTTGTTCGCCAACGGTTTTGAGCGAGGCTGCCGCCAGATTGCCATTCTATTTTCTTAGAAGTATTCTGACATTGCATTTCAGAAAATTCCCAGAATTAAATGAAGAGAAATTAATCTCTTATTGAACTACATATCAAGACTTAAATTTTGAAATCACCTCACACTTGAATTAATCATGAACTGATCAAAAACTGAATCACACCGTACAATGAATATAGTCATTTCAAGGACTGTTTTGACGGTAGAGCCTTTCAAATCAACCATCCAAACAATGGAACTAAGACAGCGTAGCATGGATGATGGCTTTCTCTTATTTACCGTTTTAGTTTCAGAAAGAAGTCAATATTCAAAGATTTTTTGGTAGATTTTATTTCTAAGAATCCACAGGAAAAGAGCGATTTTTGTCTAATTAGCATTCAAAACCTGACAAAATTGGTATGACATTTTAAGGACTGGTCATCTATTGTAAGAAAATTAGCATCTTGTTGAATTTTGATCATTTCCGAGAGCTTCTGTAATTCGACAGTACCATTCAACAGTTTCAGTTTCTTCCGTAAAAGTGTTTTTATACAGGACACTTAATGGAAATTGGTAGTTTTAAGTTAAAGTCTGTCTCTGTAAACTTCCACCCACTCAATTTACCAAGTTTATAATAAAAAAACATATCTCATTGGATTAATTTTCCAGTCGAGTTGGGAGCCATTCAATATTTTTAACTATTTCGTTGGGGCCCGTCGCGACGTATCCAAAGGAATACAATTGACAATTTTCGTGATGCTGTGAACTATTTGATTTGCATCATCTGACAATGAATATTATGCCAATTTATTCATAAACCTTTCTAGTCCTCCAGGAGACTAGCAAATGTTCTCTTGATTTAAGAGTGAACACGAAATCAAGCACATTACTGAACACTAATAGCCGTTGAGCAATGCCTGAAAATGGGACCTAATTGAAAACTCTAGTCTCTGTTGGTTTTGAAACGTGATGTTAATTCGTTTTTTGGTCGCAGGAACTTACTTTACCGTAGATGTTATCAAGTAATTGTCACTTTCAAACAAGGCCTTACTTACTTACTTAATCTACTGTGGTTGACCAGCCTTCAGCTGCTATGTCCGTTAGGGAAATAGTCATAACCGCTAGGTTTTGCGTACGTGTTCTCCGGTTAGATATATCCACGAGGTTTTCCTCGGTTAGGTCAGTTCAAGTGCAGATTTCACTGCGTCAACTTCTACTCGGCATTGGGCCATAGTTTCTCTATACACTGTTACTCGTCTATTCTATCAAGTCAAGTTCAGTGCGTGTGCAAACCAAAGTGAGTAATCTATTCCTTGTTCTTTAGGGTTAGTTCTTAGGTTTTCTATTGTTATTTGTTTCGGTTGAGTTTCCTTTTATCGTTACTAAATCGGTTAGTTAGTTCTGTATGCTCGGAATCGCGCTTGATTAGGTCCATATCTCCAATATAGGGTTATTTTGCCATAAAGGTACCGTCCAAGTTACACACCGTGTAGCCTATTAATCGTTTTCCAGCCTTCCGTACGATCAGTAGAAGTGCCGATTATGTTACACTTCCATATTACGGACGTTATTGAGAATGCTAGCAATAGTTTCTTCATTTGTGTTATTTTATCTTTATACTTCGGTATGTTAGTTACGTTAGCTTCTATTTTCGTTATTGTATTTCAGTTCGAACCGGCATACGGTTTACATCGACTTACGGCTAAGCTTACAGCACGTGGTTTAATTCTACCTTCGTCTTGGCACGTGATTCATTTCATTTGAGTCTGTATGGAACATTGATCTCTGTCAATTAAACTCTGTTTACATCGTAGTCAGAAGTTCTTGTCGAGTTCGTTTTAATATTACGCACTGCTCTACGCATGTGATTACTTGGATTTTTGGCCTGCTATATTCTGTCCTTGTAACTCACATTTAGTTCGAATTTGCTGCACCGCGAAGGAATTCGAAGAATTCGCTGACTAATTTGCACGTCAATCACTCCAACGCACTTCAACCCCGTGTTATCTGCAATTTGTCATTCAGTGTAACGCACGATTGTCGTTTTCTTATCTACCGCAATTAATCGGATTTATCAAGGATTAACGTTCCACAATGGCTTCCGCAAAACCGCAATCACTGGATGATCTAAAGGCCGCCCGCAGTTTTGCGAAGACAAACGTGACAAGAAAGGTCAATAGACTTAACGAGTTATTGTCCGCACGCGAATCCGCCGACGCCATTCAAAGAGTCCAGATTGAGCTAAACGAAGTTCTAGAGGAATTCAAAATCGCTCATGAAGCTTATCATAGCCAAATTAAGACCGAAAGAGAGCGTCAAGATTCGGAAAAATATTACGACTCGCTTGTAGAACTAGCGTCGGAACTAGAGAGAGAAATCTCTTCATGGATCATGCAACCAGACGCTCAAAGGTTGTTGACAGCTCAAAGTGCTTTCGTCGGCCCCGAGGATTCTGTAAGTAACGCCGGATCGCGTGATTCGTTCCACACGCGATCTGTTATTGGTTCTCGCACAAGCAGTACCCCTAGTGCAAAGGCAAGGTCCGCTGCAAAAAAGGCAGCGTTAGAGGCCAAGGCAGCTACCCTTCAAAAACTGCAGGACCTCGAAATCGAAGAATTGAGAATCAAACAAAGAAAAGCGGAAATCCAACTGCAAGCCGACATCGCAGAGGCTGAGGCCGAGAGACAAGTGTTCGAGGAGGCAGAAGCCGAGGAAAACCGCGAGCGTGAGCTGTTTCATCGGGATGAAGTCACGCCGGTCAGAGCAGCACTCAAACCCGTAAAGTCTGCGTCTACGCCCATGGAGGGAGGCCCCCCAGGCAATATCATTGACGAGACAGTAATCGGTTCTCAAGGCAAGCAACCCTATGAACCAAACGAAACTCGACAGCCATCTAAGTATCCTCTGAACCCCGAAGCACCTGAATATCGCCATAGGATGACACCAAACCAGGAAAGTTTGCCATATGACATCAAACCCAGTAGCCATCACGATGCATCATTCGTTCGTCTAATGGAGACGCAAGATCGCCATAACCAAGCCCTTATGCAGCTTGTACGTCATCAGCAGCAAAGTACAGCAGCACTGACTCTTCCGCAGCCGAGTATGCAAGTTTTCAGCGGTGATCCCATCGATTATTGCGACTTCATACACGCGTTTGAACACCTCGTGGAACAGAAGACCACAAGTTCAAGCTCTCGCCTGTACTACCTAGTGCAGTATACTTCTGGTCCCGCCCAGGAACTAATGAGGAGTTGTCTTTCCATGCGAGAAGAAGAAGGCTACGTGGAAGCGAGAAGGCTGCTGAAGGAAAGATACGGTCGGAGCTACAAGATCGCTGCCGCGCATGTTAAACGACTAATTGAGGGGCCATCGATTAAACCTGAGGACGGATCAGCGCTTGAGCAGTTTTCCATCCAGCTTTCAAGCTGCGTCAATACTTTGAAGGAAATTGGTTACGTCAATAAGCTGGACAATCCCGACAACCTCAAGAAGATAATCGACCGGCTTCCATTTGGAATTAGATTGAAGTGGCGCGATACTGTTGACCGTATCATAGAAAAGGAAAACCGAGACGTCACGGTCAAAGATATCATGGACTTTGTGGCAGCTAAGGCAAGAGCTGCAACCCATCCCATTTTCGGCAAGGTGGTAAACGAAAACAGGGGAAAGCAAGTTAACGGCAAATCGTCGAGAAAACCGCCAAGAGGAGGGGGCTTCTCAACTCAAGGCAAACCTCCACCCGATAAAACTTCAAAGGAAAAACCCAAGTGTCCATCATGTTCTTCTAGCCACTGGCTATCACGCTGCGACAAGTTTCGCAAACAGTCTCTCCAGGAAAGGCAAAGGTTCGTAGACGACCATAAACTCTGCAGTAACTGCCTGACAGCCGGTCACTTCGTGCGCGACTGCCCAAAGGAAAGCTTCTGCAGGGTACAAGGGTGTGTCGGTAAACATTCTACCTTCCTACATCCAAGAAGCAATACAAACGCGTCAACCGCTTCAACCATAACGGAAAGCCCAACTGGGGGCCAAGGCAAAGGCGTGGAGCCACCGCCCGTTAATTCTAACTCTGCCAACAATGGTTACATCAAGTCCAGTTACTCCACATCAAGTAATTCAGTAACCGGGCTCGCGATTCTTCCAGTCCGGGTCAAGGCAAAGGGTCATGGTAAAATAGTGGAAACGTACGCATTCCTGGACTCCGGTTCAAACACGTCGTTTTGCACCGAAAGCCTTTTGGAAAAGCTGAACTTCAAGGGAACTAAAACGAAGCTGTCACTAACAACGCTGCAAGGTGAAAGCGAGCCTATTGAATGCTCCCTAGTCAGTTTGGAAGCTTTCGATCTAAGCGAGAACAAGACAGTACAGCTGCCAAAGGTCTACTCTAGGCCAAGCTTGCCTATTCCCCCTGAAGCTATCGCCCGGCAAGAGGATGTCGACCGCTGGCCATATTTGAAAGGCGTCAACATATCTCACATAGACGCTGAGATTGGCCTTCTAATCGGCAGCGACGTACCGGAGGCTCTACAACCCAAAGAAATGAGACCAAGTGAGGATGGCGGTCCCTTTGCAACTCGAACAGTGTTAGGTTGGGTGCTTAACGGCCCGTTGGGCAGAGCAGCCACGACTGAAGTGTCCACTGCGAACTTTGTTCAAGGAAACAAGACTCTTGATGAACAATTTCATCAGTTTTGCAACCTAGAATTTAGCGACACCTTCTATGAATCAAAAACGTCTATGTCACTCAACGACCGGAAGGCTCTGAACATTATGGAAGAAACAGTTAAACTAGAAAACAGTCATTACGAAATGGCTTTACCCTGGAAGTCCTACCCGCCACGCCTACAGAACAACAGAACTCTAGCAGAGCGCCGACTCCTCCAGCTGAAAAGGCGACTGCTGAGAGAACCACTTGTCCATCAGAAATACAAAGGGTTTATGGACGATCTGCTATCTAAGGATTACGCCAGGAAAGTGAACAGTCAAGACCCTGGCCCTCTAGGAACCCGCTGGTATCTTCCCCATCATCCCGTATTCAACCCACAGAAACCCGGTAAAGTGAGAGTAGTCTTCGATTGTTCAGCCAAGCATTACGGAACCTCACTGAACGACCAGCTCTTACAGGGGCCGGACCTGACTAACTCTCTTGTTGGTGTACTCTCCAGATTCAGAGAGGATCAAATAGCCCTAATGTCTGATGTGGAAGCAATGTTCCACCAGGTACGCGTCCGGCCAAGTGACTGCGAGGCTCTGAGTTTCCTGTGGTGGCCAGACGGAAATCTCGACAATCAGCCAGAAGAGTACCAGATGAGAGTCCATCTGTTTGGAGGCGCGTCTTCCCCAAGCTGCGCAAACTTCGCACTGAAGAAAACAGCGGAAGACAACAAAGCAGATTTTGACCCCCAAACCATTTCAACCGTGAAACGCAATTTCTACGTCGATGACTGCCTCAAGTCAGTTGGATCAGACGATGACGCCATTCGACTCGCAAGACAACTGCGCGAGCTCCTAGCACGAGGCGGATTCAAGCTCACGAAATGGCTGTCTAATTCAAGAAAGGTCATCGAGTCCTTGCCAGAGTCGGAACGAGCAGCTCAAGTCAAAAACCTCGACTTCGACAAGTTACCAGTGGAGCGAGCTCTTGGTGTACAATGGAATGTAGCCTCCGATCAGTTTGGTTTTAGTATTGTCATTAAGGACAGGCCTGCTACAAGAAGAGGTATACTATCCATAATCAGCTCAGTATACGACCCCCTGGGGTTCGCCGCTCCATTTATTCTCAATGCGAAACTGATCCTGCAAGACCTTTGTCGTAACAAGTATGGCTGGGATGACAAGATTCCAGATGAGTTCCTGCACCGCTGGCAAGTATGGCTGCAAGAGCTACCCAAACTAGAGCAATTAACAATCGACCGTTGCTTCAAGTCCCCAGACCTCGGCGAGATCACGTCGTGCCAGCTTCACCACTTCTCCGATGCGTCACAACAGGGTTACGGAGCCGTCACATACCTCAGAATCACAGGTCATGATGGAAACGTGAAATGTTCATTTGTCATGGGAAAATCCAGACTTGCACCAATCAAACCAGTTACCATTCCCCGACTGGAGTTATCAGCAGCCGTTGTAGCAACAAGACTAGAGAAAATATCTCGAGGGGAGTTGAGTCTACCGATCAGTCAATCATTCTTCTGGACAGACAGCACCTGTGTCCTGCGTTACCTAGAAAATCAAGACAGGCGCTTTCAGACTTTCGTTGCCAATCGGGTCGCAACGATACATGACGCATCTTCTCCCTCTCAGTGGCGATACGTAAACACGCAATTCAATCCAGCGGACGACGCATCAAGAGGCGCGTCAGCAGACTCTCTCCAACGCTGGATACATGGCCCAGCATTCCTAACTCAGTCAACTGAGACATGGCCGCAACGACCTGTTGACATGAACGTTACCATTCCTGATGATGACCCAGAAGTCAAGAAAGACGCGGTGGTACATATGAGCGAAGCTTCTACTCGAGATCCCGTTTTAGAAATCATTGAACGGTTTTCATCCTGGACCTATCTCAAGAAGATAGTAGCGTGGATACTCCGTTACAAGTCAAACCTCTCCCGTCTTAGCAAGGAACGAAGGAGAGGAGTGACGAGTCCAATTCAGTCAACCGACACAACCACGCCCATCACCATAGCGGAACTGAACAACGCTGAATTCGAAATCCTCAAGCACGTCCAGAGCAAATGCTTCAAGGAGGAACTCGGTTGTCTTAAGGAAGTGGACCAACAGACAACTTCAAGCAGACAGAACGTGTTGAAGAAATCTAGCAACATTTTCATGCTTGACCCAATCCTAACTCATGGTCTCATACGAGTTGGTGGTCGTTTACAACGAGCGCCAATCAGTACCGATGCAAGGCATCCAGTTATCCTGCCAAAGAAACACCACGTGGTCAAGCTTCTTATCCAGTATTACCACCACGTTGCTGGTCATTCGGACCTAGAGTACACTTTGTCGCTCACTAGGCAGAGATACTGGATAATAAACGGAAGATCTGCCGTGCGAAACATTCTCAACGAGTGCTTCAGCTGCCGTAAACGCCAGACGCCAACAGCTCAACAAAAGATGGCGAGTCTTCCCGAAGACCGAATAACGCCTTCGAAACCGCCGTTCACCTACACAGGTGTAGACTGCTTCGGGCCATTCGAAGTGCGACGCGGAAGGACAAGGGTCAAGCGGTATGGCGTGATATTTACATGTCTCACCCTACGTGCAGTCCACGTAGAGGCGGCTTCCTCATTGGACACAGAGTCCTTTATCAGTGCGTTGCGCAGATTCATCGCAAGGAGAGGTCAGCCTGAGGAGATGCGATCCGACAACGGCGGGAACTTCGTGAGGGGAGAGCGCGAGCTACGGGAAGCAATCAACGAATGGAATCAATCGCAGATTCATGACTTTCTCCTCCAACGGAATATCAAGTGGACCTTCAACCCACCAGGCGGCTCTCACCATGGCGGAGTATGGGAGAGGTGTATACGGACGGTACGCAAGGTCATGAAGGCACTGATGAAAGAGCAAGTGCTAGACGATGAGGGTCTCAACACCCTATTGTGTGAAGTGGAGGCAATAATCAACGGACGACCTATCACAAAGCTGTCAGACGATCCACGTGACCTAGAACCTCTGACACCCAACCACCTGCTGCTGCTGCGCTCAGGACCTACTGTTCCACCCGGAAACTTTACCAGCCATGACAACTACTACAATCGGAGATGGCGTCAAGTGCAGTATCTAGCAGACATATTTTGGCGGCGATGGGTCAGAGAGTACCTCCCGTCACTGCAGCAACGGCAGAAATGGCACAAGCAACGGAGGAATTTTGCAGTAGACGACATCGTCCTGGTCTTTGACGACAACAAACCCCGTAACTCCTGGCCACTCGGTCGGATCCTGGAGGTGTATACCAACCGTAGAGATGGACTGGTTCGTTCCGTCAAGTTAAAGACCAGTACATCGGAACTCGTGCGACCAATCGACAAGATTGTGCTACTGGAAGCAGCCGCCGTTTCAAGGAATTAAGGAACTTATGAACATCGACAATCCATTAGTTTCAGTGGATTGCAGAACTCTCTTGAACAATACAATATAATCTACCAATTAATATGAGTAATAGTATTATCATTTAGTCAACCTCATGTTTCAAACCCTTTTTTCTATCTCCTTGTAAAGGCTATCTGCAGAACCGCCTTTAAGGGGCCGGAATGTTGGTTTTGAAACGTGATGTTAATTCGTTTTTTGGTCGCAGGAACTTACTTTACCGTAGATGTTATCAAGTAATTGTCACTTTCAAACAAGGCCTTACTTACTTACTTAATCTACTGTGGTTGACCAGCCTTCAGCTGCTATGTCCGTTAGGGAAATAGTCATAACCGCTAGGTTTTGCGTACGTGTTCTCCGGTTAGATATATCCACGAGGTTTTCCTCGGTTAGGTCAGTTCAAGTGCAGATTTCACTGCGTCAACTTCTACTCGGCATTGGGCCATAGTTTCTCTATACACTGTTACTCGTCTATTCTATCAAGTCAAGTTCAGTGCGTGTGCAAACCAAAGTGAGTAATCTATTCCTTGTTCTTTAGGGTTAGTTCTTAGGTTTTCTATTGTTATTTGTTTCGGTTGAGTTTCCTTTTATCGTTACTAAATCGGTTAGTTAGTTCTGTATGCTCGGAATCGCGCTTGATTAGGTCCATATCTCCAATATAGGGTTATTTTGCCATAAAGGTACCGTCCAAGTTACACACCGTGTAGCCTATTAATCGTTTTCCAGCCTTCCGTACGATCAGTAGAAGTGCCGATTATGTTACACTTCCATATTACGGACGTTATTGAGAATGCTAGCAATAGTTTCTTCATTTGTGTTATTTTATCTTTATACTTCGGTATGTTAGTTACGTTAGCTTCTATTTTCGTTATTGTATTTCAGTTCGAACCGGCATACGGTTTACATCGACTTACGGCTAAGCTTACAGCACGTGGTTTAATTCTACCTTCGTCTTGGCACGTGATTCATTTCATTTGAGTCTGTATGGAACATTGATCTCTGTCAATTAAACTCTGTTTACATCGTAGTCAGAAGTTCTTGTCGAGTTCGTTTTAATACTACGCACTGCTCTACGCATGTGATTACTTGGATTTTTGGCCTGCTATATTCTGTCCTTGTAACTCACAGTCTCTGCAGACAAAAAGTGTAGTCTTTTATGGGCAAAAATATGCATAAACTGTACGATTTCAGTGTTTCAAAAGTTGTCCCAACAAAGAGCTTACCTGCTTCGAAACTCGGGTTTATTTCCAGCTTCAGTCATTTCCCTTGAGTATCGCTTTTATCGAGTTTCTTGGAAGCGAACAAAGTTCGACTCCATGGCCACATTTTTTTTTGTAAATACCTTATGGAAACATTGTTTCAAAACTGGGTTTCTTTGAGAATCAGACATCAAGTTATCCAAGTCTGGTATCAAAGAAGAAAATCGATATTTTCTGGGCTTAACTTTTGAAGTAATCTCCCCAAATAAATCGAACCTCACGAGTAAAACGTTAAACAGTTTACACGTTGACCACAATTCAACTTCTGAGGCTCTTTTTTAATCATTTTTTTCTCTGTTTTTTTTTTTTATAACAGAAGATTGTTTACAAGTAAAATTAGAATGACTGTTTCAAGAAGAAGCATTTCTTTTTTAATTCAAAGGTAACAAAGGAAAGAGAAGAAAGCACCCAATTTGAACCTGATTTATGAACGAAACAAGTTTCAGATTTGGCACCTGAGCGGAAATTGTTGGTCTAAATAAATAAATTAAGGAAGTCGAAGTAAATAAATACGCATCGTGCGTTCCCATCACGTACTTGTTGAACGAACATTGTCAGAAAACACACATTTTACTTACTTTAATGCAATTTCAAGCTAAAATTCCATGCTTGTTTAACGCGGTTTCAAGTAGTGCATGAGAATTTTGTTTTGTTAGCACCAGGTCTAAAAATACTACTACTAGACTAAACCATAAAGAGATATCAACATACTTTCAAGCTAGGAGAAAAAACGATTCAAAAGTTCGCTTCTCCAATTTTGTGTGTTGTTGAATTTTTTTTTTCAATGGTTCCTTGAGTATTTACATCTAATTGTCTGAAGCTTAAAAAAGCATCTTTCAGTTGTTAACCTTAGCTTAAATCAAGGCGAAAAAATCTATTTTGAGTTGTTTGTATTATGGTTGTGATCAGCGACTTGTGAAAAAGATGCTTATTATTATTAAGAGATAAATGAAGTTGGAAGTCCTGATTAAAAGAATAGTAATTTTGTGCACGTTGGTAAATAATTGAAAGAATGGTACTCTCTAAAGGTATTTATACGATGACAGCATATGCATGGACACTAACTGGGCGTTTATCAATCTTCTTCGTCCCTTGCCTTAACAACTTGTGCTAACAACAAGTGAGGATCAATTAAGTGCACTTCTTGGCTTACATTTACATTGAACATTGTCAATCTTGGACTAAGATTTTTGGAGGTTGAGGCTCTCTTGGAGACGTAAATGTAAATTCAGATAGTCAATAGTAAATTACTGAATTCAAGATAGCTTCTGTGGGAAGGTACTTGAATAATGCTTGAAATGACTTTTTTAAAACGCAAGTAGTACATGTACATTGTAACTAGGTAAGTAGACAAAAAAATAAATTACAGGCGGTTTATATAGCCTGCTTATAAATTTTAAAATGGAATATATTATTTTGATTGGCCCTCTGGAGCATTGTTATTGTACATGTCATCACAGTTCCTAGCTCTCCCCTCGGAGAATAGTGTCAAATAACTTCTACAATCTGTTGCACAATGAAGCCATTAAATGAGAATTCACCATATTTACTAGTTCCAAATTGACGCCCAGTCAGAGGAGTTGGTTATATGAAACGGCTATATTACAATTATGCAGAAAGTGTATCACACGGTTTTGACATTTACAATTTTAAGACAATCATCTTGAGAATACCAAGAATATTTTGCACAATTTTACTTTGGTGGGACACGGATATTGCCAAACTCTTGTTTACTTCATACAATAGCAAACGTAAAAAATTTGATTTTAGCTAGCTGGGAAATGGGACTAGAGAGGAAAGCATTTCTTGAAATATTATAAGAATCACTTCAGACAGTTTTCAGCATCCCTCCGTCCCAGAAAGGACTACTTGAAAAAAATAATACTCTGCCATGAAAACCCCTTGCTAAATCTTGTACCAAAAAATGTTCAATTTTGTGTCGACCTTGACCCCAAAGTGGATGGAATGTTTTTATTTACAATATCAATTTTCTTCATATAACTATGCCCAGGGGGAGAGGGAAGGTACAGCAAAGTTTTACACAAGGAGGCTCTGGCCCAAGGTACAAATCCTTTCCCATTTTGTATAGTGTTTTTTCCAGAAAAGGTACCCTGTTACATACATGTAGCTTAGAGCTTTAAACCCCTTTCACATACCCACAGTAGACCCGCTACATCTCTTTTCATCGGATAAGTTAGCAATTAATGTTTGAAATCCCTAACTTTTGTATCATACCTCCCACCTGTTAAAAAGTGCACCTTTAGTCAACTATAACAACGAAATAAAAAGGGTAGTGTAGATTGTAATGTAGACAATAAAAATAACGAATAACTTTCTTTCTTGGAAATGGAAATCACATGAGTTTATTTCTATCTCGGCAATTCTTTGTGTTAATTTCACTAGCAATGCAGATATATTCAAAAGGATTGTAGACAGGTACAATTTATATCTATTTCAAGTTTTGATTCGATTGTTTACATCTCGTTTCTAGAAGCAAAATAAAACTGTACTTACATTACCAGCCAACATGCGTGTTTAACATGGCTTGTGTTTAACAGGATTGGACAGTAAATCTCTCTCGCAAAAAGTAGATCTACACAGTCTCTTGGATGTTAATTTGTCTATACATCACTTAAATTGTAGAGTACGTTTACTCGATAGTGGATGCTGACTTGTATACCTTCCGTGAAGAAATGTTCACTCTGGTCGAGCTGCATAGAATACAGAAGTGAACAAGCGAACTTTCGAGAGTGATCAAAATCAGTGGCGGATCTAGGGAAGGGGACTCGGGTCCCCCATATTTTGACTAAAAAAAAAAAGAAGAATATCACGGAAGGAAGAAAAGCCGACAGGGCAAGCAAAACAAAACCACCCCTTTCCCTCTCCCCACCTTAGCTCAAGGTCTGGATCCGCCACTGAAAATTATGTAATCAATACAACAATACTTGCCCATTGACCTACTCATATCCACAACTGCTTTTGCTCGGTTTTCCCTCAGTTAAACTTGTTCCTATTTTTCACCAGACTACCGACGACCGGCGAGCGAGATGACTTCTGACTACAAACTCACACTAGTGAAAAAAGCTGCAATCGCGCATCCCAACGCGTCGAGTAACTCTAACCTTCGTCTTGCTGAATCTATGACTTATACGTCCGAGAGGCTTAAAGGCGGTCCTCCATCAATTTACAAGCTTCATATGAGAGAGGAGATGAGACGCACAGAAGGCATGATTGTAAGACAAAGTATAGGTAAGCCTTATCAAATCGGGCGTGGAGAAACCGAGAAGGTTTTTATGGTTGTAGGAGAAACAGGAGCTGGTAAGACGACTTTAATCAGTGGCATGGTTAACTACATCCTGGGAGTGAAATGGAAAGATGAGTTCCGATTTAAGGTCACTATAGAAGAAACAAAAGCAACCCAAGCTTACAGCCAGACTCAGGATATCACTGCTTATACATTTCTTCCCATGAAAGGTTCAGCTGTGCCGTACACATTTACCATTATCGACACTCCGGGGTTTGGTGGAACGGAAGGATTAAGAAGAGATAAGAAGATCACAGAACAGATAAAGGAGTTCTTTTCCATCCCCCTACCAGATGGAATCGATCACCTCGATGGCATCGGTTTTGTTGTCCAGGCCTCTCAGGCACGTCTCACCTCAACACAGAAGTACATATTTGATTCTATCCTGTCGATTTTTGGAAAAGACGTCTCCAACACCATTTTCATGATGATCACCTTTGCAGATGGCCAACCCCCTCCTGTTTTGGAGGCAATCAAAGAAGCCAATATCCCAAGCCATAGTGAGAAGCATTTTAAGTTCAACAACTCAGCTCTTTTCGTTGAAAATCACTCCAAAGAATCCAAAACAAATTTTGATGAAATGTTTTGGGAGATGTGTTTGCACTCTTTTAAGAATTTTTTTGAGCAATTCCCAATAGCAGAGCCTGTCAGCCTTAGGCTCACCCGAGAGGTCCTGAATGAACGAGAACAGCTGCATGTGCTAATAGAGGGCCTAAATGACCAAATTACTCTTGGTCTGAATAAAATTGAAGAGATGCGGCAAGAAGAAATTGTGCTGAAACAACACGAGAAGGAGATTGAAACCAACAAGGAGTTCACGTACACAGTTGAAGTGACGGAACCATGTCGCACTCGCCTTAAAGAAACTGGACTACACACCACTACTTGTGAGTGTTGCCATACAACATGTCATACCCATTGTCCAATTACTGATGACGCGGTGAAGCATAAATGTTCCGCGATGGATGAAGACGGCAACTGTAGAATATGCCCAGGGAAATGCAAGTGGTCAGATCACAAGAATTCCCCGTATCTGATCGAGTATAAAACGATCACCGAGACGAGAACAGCAGAACACTTGAAAGAGAAATATCAGAAAGCTGTTCAACTAAAGGCCAGTAGTAAACAAATGATAGAATCGATTAAAGAATCTCTCCAAAATGTCCACGTCGAGGTTCTCAACATGATAAAGAGAGCTCAAGAAAGTCTTCACCGTTTGGATGAAATTGCCCTCAAGCCAGCCAACCCGCTCACGCAAGTAGAGTATCTGGAATTGCTTATTGAATCTGAGAAAAGAGGAGTCAAACCTGGATGGAAACAGCGCATAAAGTACCTTAAAGCAGTCAAAAGTAGTGCTGAAATGTTGTCCAAAGTAAAGAATGAGAAAGAAAGTCAGAAACTGGTGCAAACATTGTCCAGAAATGGGGATGTAAGTGAGGAGAGAAAACCAAGTGAGCCACTTGAGAAGTTGTCTCCTGATGAAGACAATTTTTACTCTCGATTCAACTGGGAAACTCCAGATAAGTTATTATAGTGTAACGCTGACTACTTCCGAGCTACTATTTCTCAATTAACATGCATAAAGGAGTTCGTCTCTTCATCTGCCTACAGTGAAACGCTCGTAAGATGAACATCGTGACTAGTGCATCAATTATAACCTTGAATTTGTTCCAATTAACTTAACGGAAGAGAGAGATATTCAACCGATGATATGGCAGATTTTTTGATAGTTTGACGTTTAGTTTATATTAGTCGGTGTTTTTCGGCCGTGCTATACTCAGGTACTAAAACGCTTTGTTAGGTAACAATGATCGTGTGAACAGTTTTTTATAATCATAGAAACATGTATTTAACCTCTGTTTTAGGAAGACAAACTGGAAGACAAAAGTTTACAGATGTCTGCTCGGGCCGATTTCTAGAAAAATCTGTGAACTAAAACCAAGGCTTATTCTGAAGTATCATTGAAACTATTGCTTTTCCGTATGATACACGAGGTTTGTGTTATGACACAGTTCAGACCCTCGAATAATATATAGATTTAGGCCAGCCTAAAAGCGTAGCTCCTGGGCCGGGTTGTTCAAAGCCCGATTAAGCTAACCCAGAAAAAGGCAGAATTTTGATTTGAGTTTTGTAACTTTAATTTGCGGTGAGGTTTCTGTATATTGTTTGGCCTTCTGTTTTGAGTTTTAATAATCACCATATACACAAAACAAAACAGCAAAAAGCATTTGTATGGAAGAAAAAGTTATAATTCGATTAATTTTTAATCCTGGGTTAGCGTAAACCGGCTTCCGAACAATCCTGCCCTGTTTCCAACAAGCTAACCCAATATGAGCCCGCAATCCAATCGATAACTAGCACTTGGTCAGCGGTCAACTTCAGAAAAACACGTGACCTCGAGAAGCTGTAAACTTGAGCCCGCGGTATGGTCACGTGATACTGGTCAGCGGATACCTTGTTTTGACAGGTGTCAATTGATGATAACATGGATGTCCAATATCAAGGAAGTACACGGTAAACCAAGGCTGCATTTCTCTGTCAACCTATTATTTGGAGTATGGCCGCCATGTTGGGCAACTCCACCGTCGTCGTCGTCGTGCGTACGCGCCCACGAGCAATACCGCTAGCCACGATAACCATGAGAAAATCAACTCATGGGTTTCCTTTTCTTTCCTATATGAGTATGGGGCTCCGCTTGGCGGCCCTTCGGGCCGCCGGAGCTCCGCTATAATTGTGTTTACAAAGATGCCTGCAAAATCAAAGTTTTCGCTCAGTCGTTTAAAAATGGCACAATTGTTCAAAATACACATGTCTTTCATCGTCTAACCTTTTAGATATGGTATACCCATAGATAAGTCTTTTTTCAGAATCTTTTATTTGTCGAGATATTGGTATACTAGAAGAGTCATGACCCTCTCAAATCAGTTGAAATTTGGTATATTGATTAAATCGTGATGGTTGTATTTTTCAAACGGCCAAAAAGTATACAAAACGTATTTACTTCAAGGTGACATTTAGCTCAGAATAATGATCAAAGCGTAAATTACAAACTGTGCGAATCTAAAATCAAGGCGAGTTTCCATCTTTCTGTACTGGCCTGCTGAAAATGCTCAATTTAGAAAAAATTACGTCGGCTATCCTAACTTTTCTAGCTAGATTTCACCAAAATGTGAACTCGTTGGAACCGTTGAAGCAAATTTCGTATTTACTTTAAGATGATATTTAGCTTGGAGCAATGATCAAAGCTAAGCGTAAATTACAAACTGTATGAATATGAAATCAAGGCAAGTTTCCTTCGATCTTTTTGTACTGGCCTGCTGAAAATGCTCAATTTGGAAAAAATTACATCGGCTATCCTGGTTGATAGAGCAGTATTTCGGACTCTCCAAGATTTCTCTAAAATCGCTGACCAAAAAAGCTGACAAGAAGGGTCTTTTTGACGCGCTAAAAGAAAATTCGAATTTTCCGTCCCGTCTTAAAGTTCTCCATATTTACAGGCAGTGGCTCTTAATCAAACGTAATTTTTAAAAATAGAATTAACTCAGATTTTCTCCATGATAAAAAGAGAATGTCAACTGGAACATGTTTGGCGCTTTATAATCAGAGTTTTTGTCACGGTAACAATATAATTCAATGTTTAGAAGTAGAAAGCAAATTAATTGAACAGATTTTCTTCGATGACAAATCGAAAATTTCTAATGGAACAAGCTAGCCAAAAACGTAGTTTTTACCTAATAAGGATGAAGTAGGCTAAGACGAGCAGGGTAATAATTGAATCCAGTCTTTTAAAGTAGTATTAACCGAGCAGATTTTTTTCGATGAGAACTCGGAGATGTCTGAAGGAAACAAACTCCGAAAAACCCCAACATTTTATATTTGCACTTATCATAGCAATTTGTTTTCTTTTGAGGGAAAGTTATAATAAATCAGGAACCAAGCAGATTTTTTCCGTGAGAAATAGTAAATATCTCAAGAAAAAAAACTGATGGAAAACCTAACATTTTATATTTGTATCATTCATAGTGATTATTTTATTTTGTTCTTGCAAAGAAAAGTCGTATTTAATCAGTAACTAACCAGATGTTCTTCGATGTCGGAGAAATCGAAACTCTCTGAAGAAAAAACTAGAAAATCCAATATTTTATATTCACACTTTTCGTAGTAATTATTAAATTCCTTTCTTTCAAAGAAAAGTTAATTGAAATCAGTAATAAGTAAACAACCAGATTTTCTTCATGAGAAATGGAAAAAGTAAACCCAACATTTTTTATTGGCACTCTGCATATCGATTATTACATGCATTTCTTTAATTTCAAAGAAAAGTTACAATTAATCCGGTAGCCAGCCAGATTTTCTTCGATGAGAAATCGAAAATGTCTGAAGAAAAAAGTGGAAAACTTAAAGTGGTACTATGCCGAAAATCGCATCTCTCCTATCTAAGCCATTTTAAAACATAAACAAGTAGTCTTTATGAGAAGAAAAATGCCGTTTACTATTTTCAAATGTCTCTTTTCGTTCCTGAGATATTCAAGTTTTTAAAATATGCAAATTAACCAAATGATGACGTTATACACTCAACCAAATTTTGATCAAATATGATGAAGAGAGATATCTCAGCCAATTTGTATCAGAAATGTGTGATTCTTTGCAGTAAGACTCTACTAAATGTGCTCCACAATACGAGCTTAACAGTTTTGTTACCATGGCAACATACTGGGTTCCAGACCTCCCCAATATTAAAGGCTTTTCTGGCCACCTTTGGCGATCCATTTTGATATTTTCTAATGGTGTCTCATATGCACGATCCAGCAGGCATATAAATACGTTAGCTCGAACTCCTGGCCTCGTTTAATGTTTTTCAAGCTGAAAATCACTAACACATTGATATCAAGTGGGTGGGGACTGGAAAAGAGTGAGTTGCCATGGGAACAGAATATTTTTATAGCCGTAGGTGTGTTTCCTGTAGAACTATTAACGTACCAAGTTTCAATGGATTCTGCTGTAAATTGACCGAGATAGCTCTATTTATATACTTAATATAATATTGGGTTGAGTGTATGACGTCATCAGTCATCTCATTTGCATATTTTACACATTTTTCACACTTAAATATCTCCGGAACTAATGCAAATATTTGAAAACGATAAACGGCGTTTTTATTCTTTCATGGACCTCTATGTGATACACCTAAAAAATCAAGGGGTAAAAATTTGATCATAGTACCACTTTAACATTTAACAAAATTATTACTTTTTTTTTCTTTCAACGAGTAGTTATAATTAATCAGGAACCAACCAGATTTTCTTCGATGAGAAATCGAAAATCTGTAATGAATAAAGGTTAAAAACCTAGAGGATCTGGATGGAGGAACTGCGGAATCTCAGTTATCAGTTACATTTTCGTAGATGTCTCTGCTATCATGATCAGCTATTAGGAAATTTTGCAGACTACAGATGTCAGTTAAAAACGTGTCATTTCTCAGCTGACGGTAAAATTTCAGCCCATTTATCAGCTATCAGGACATTTTGCAGACTCCAGCTATCCGTTTAATGCGTCTCGTTTCTTAGCTGACCGGGACAGTTAAAAGTTTGACCAATTCTCATCTATCAGGCAAAGCCCATCCAGACCCTAGTACCTACCGTTTTGTCCTACAGCTGAACTGGGCCAGAATTTCTTCAGCAGAGGAATAATTAAAAACAGTAGAATAGGAATTTTCCGAGTTACCTTTTACTTCTTATTCAAAACGAGTCCTAGTGCAAAACTTTTCATTTGCAAATGAGATTGGTTTGTATGAAAATGAACATGAAGGACCCATTTCAATTCATGATCTAGGGTTCACCCAGTTGCGACCAAATTTTCTTAGAGGATGTAATAATAAAAGATACCTATAGTTAGGAATTGATATCAATAGAGCAGACACCATTATTCATGGCTTTTGAAGTAACATTTCATATTCTGATTAGACACAATAACAATAAAGCAATTTGCACAGTAAAAAACCATTCCCAAATGAAATGGGTACTTGGGGAATTAATTTAAAAGAATAGCTTGTTATAGCAGTTTATTTAATTTCTGTTCCCAGACGTATGCGTCTCGAACCTTTGTGACAATCCCATAAATTAAGTAATTCCCTATTCATAGGCTTGAAAGAGAGAACTGTGTTGGGATTATGATGGGATTCAGTCGAAGGATGACAAAGGGGGGAGGGGGGGGGGTGAAGGGAGGTCAAAAATTCGGAGAGTTGAGGGTGGCCGAAACTTTCTCGCTATTTTAAACTTACATTCTTGAAAAAAAAAGTGGGGGAATAGGGATGTGGGCCTTTCCCAGGTCTCTTCTGGATTTACCTTACGAATTTAAGAAGTTTGAAAATTTTCCCCTTTTTTTTAAACAGGACAATCACTAAAGCTTGTGCTTCCACAGAGTTCTCACATCACTGTGGGTACGTTTTTGAATTTTCTCTCTATATAAACTGTGGTTTTCTTTCACAAATTGTTTTCCCCCGGGACGGCTTGCATTTATAGAGGACATTTAATATAAAAAGAAGACTTTACCCTATTCAGACGAGTTCACCCCTCCCCCTCCCCACTGAATTGGTAGGGTACATAAACGCTATGGAAATTTGACATTTCCGGCATATGTTTGTATTCCTGCGAAAGAGCGCCTTATCTGTTGAACTTCTAGGAATTTTCAGATAAGGAAAAAATTAAACTGGAGGGGAATTATCTAAAACAAATTACGGCTTGTATGGAGCGTAAATCTGACTAGACCTAGAGGAAATGGTCATTGTTTGTGTGTATACCGAAGTTGCATTAAATAATTCTTGAATAATTGTTCCATTATAGGAAATTGCTACCACTTACCCATTCGCTTTCATTACTGATTTTATTTTGTTGTTGTTTGCTCGTTTGTTTGTTTTGGCTATTCGTTCGGCGCAGGAGTGAATAATTCATTCGCAACATTGCCTCGGGGGCCCAGGAGCGGTTGCAACACGAAGCAGACCGAGCATGATAATCGGCCCCGCGAACAGTTACGAACGTTTTCAATATCACGTGAGCTTGTGCCGCACCCGATTACTTCTTGTCCTCCTACCTGGGGCTACGAGAATAAATTCACGAGTCCAGGAGACCATGTCAAGTCAAAATCCGAGGACGCCACTTATCCTAGCCACAAGGAAACTAAATTATGGGAGAAATATTTTAGTGTGGGTAACAAATAGAAATATATAGATTTTTGTTAATTTTTGAAAACTAAGATTACAGACCTTGACGGTTTTCGCAGACAGATGAAACATTACCTCGCAAAAATCTTTATTTAATTGTAAGGACCTTTCTATCAAACAATTAAGTCGTATTTATGACACTAACAATAATTAACAACACAGACACTCTTGCTGTGAACACACTTTGTTGCGTGCAAGTCCAAGGGTCGAGACAATGTGTTGCCATGCACATGTTATACTAAATACGAAGAACTATTGGCGCCTCTTATTGGTTTAAATAATGTAAGTCAATTAGAAGCTAATGAGAAGTACTTTTCTAGAGCTGAATGATCGACAGTAGCGAACATCGTTTGATATCAGTGTCTTCTTTAATTTCTCGCAAGGAAATTGACTTCCTCTAATGAGCTAGAACGAAAAGTACCTATACCGTAATTACAATCCAAGACACTTCATCTTGTGCCGACAAATGGTCTTTGTCGTTTTTTATCCCTGCCCACCCCCCGACACAATGATAAAATACGCCCAGCCAGTTATATAACAACACGGCAACATTGTTTCTGGGAGGGTCGGAACAAAAATTACTGAATAACGACAAATAGGCTGGGGAAATAATCGTGAAAAGGGAGAAACCGTCAAGTTTTTTGATCACTGTCTTTTGACTTCTTTTCGTCAAGGGTAGAGTGGAGTTCATTTCCATGAATCATTTACTCGATTCTCAGAATCAAAGGAAGTGAGAACCCGGCATATTCCCATATTGTGACGTACGTCACCATCAATGATAGCGTCACCGATTGGTGAGAGTAGAGGTGAATCACCAGGAGGAACCAATCAGAACTCTCTAGGGCACGTGAACAATATGCCAATTTGAAATTTCCGGCTCGTGTTTGGTAAAGTTGGCACTTCAGCGAAATTATCGCCAGCATATCTGAGAATACGAATGTAGTCGTATGCGAATTCATTTGGAAGAGTATTGAACTTTCTGAGATATTCAGGTAAGCAAATAAAGATTGTAAGATACCGCTTGTATGACACCGTGTAAAACTAGAGAGGACATACGCGCTACTCATGCTTTGCTTGCTTGCATGCATGCCACAGTCGCATGTCTTATCCTGTATTCTTGAGTAATTTGTTCAATATATTACAGTTCTTGATCTAGAGTACATGGAATCAGATAAACTGTAGAATAACAGTGCATGTAAAACCTTCTCGCTTTGTATGAGCAATAATGAGGTTTAATTATACAGAGGAAAAAAGGTTTTTTTTTATATTTTAGATGCTCTTCATCACTGAACAGTTTAGTATGCATGTCGGACCACAATGGGCTATTTAAAGACGATCTGCAGCAAGCAGTATGCAGTAAAATTTACGAACGAGATCGCTAAAAGGCAATATTCATAGCTAAAGAAGTAACGATTCAGCTGCTAAACAGTCTGAAGTACAAACCAATTATGAAATTTGCATTTAAATCAAGACAGACAAATTAGGTTGTGTGACTGGCTATTTGGTCTTGGCAGCCAGCTTGGTGCTCAAATTTGCAGAAGAAAAGAACACATACCCCAAAGAAGAGAAATTTCACTGTTTGTGAACATCGACCTAGCCGTCACGATTTCACGTGAAAAACGCTCTATTCCCGGAAACCTGACCAAGCGTGTCTTCAGTTTCTAAGAAATTCAGTAATTTAATCCAGGCCGGTCTTGGTTGTAGACTAAATAAAATTGAATTGAATTACACACATGATTTTGCGCGCTTTGTGGAGTGGAAGCTTCTAAAGACATCATCCAGTGTAGCCGAAGTATGTAGAATTTCAAGGCAGGAAGCATACTGCATGCAAAGTCTTTATCTCTATATTGCCAGTTTGAAATGTTTGAAACCCTACTTTCTATAGTAGATCGCTGAGGCGAGAAATTTCGCGACACGATTTTCCCATTCGCCTTTATCATCCGATCATTAAATTTGTTTATTATGTTAGCTTTTGCTCAGTTTGTATGACGACAGAGGGAATATGGAAATTTACTTACATGGGTGATTAGTAAATCGGGAATGGAAGATAATTCTAGAGCGTTCAGTTGTGTCGAAATTCAGACAACAATTGTCAAAACTGGGAGTTATATTTGATTGTCGGTAGGAACCATACCATCATTACACTAGAACATATGTATACAAGGTAGGTCTTAAATAATAGCAATGAAGAAACGAAACAAAAACTAATATTCATGAGAAAACGGTACTCTGCTGGATTTGAGTCCTGTGTTGAGGTTTGATGTAGTATGCCTCTTTGTATAGGCGAAGATAAGCTAAGATTCCAATTGTTGTCGC
>NW_028301541.1:9147500-9162500 GCF_042242905.1 Orbicella faveolata
GATCAATTTGATCGCAGAGGCTCGTACCGGTTCACATATAGCATCCGCGTTCGGATGATCAAAAACTCGTGGTCGCCAATTCAAAATGACTCTGGTCTTCGGGAACAATAATGGCCCCTGAATTTCATATTATAACTGATTTCACTGGCGTTTCAAATCAATCGTCAAGTCTTAGAAAAGGTTGAATGTCGGTGACAACTGTACGGTACACTTAACAAATTGACGTCAGGTTTTCACGCGTCAGTCTTGACAGTGATCATAATTTTCGTCATAACATTGTCAAAGTAGGAGTGGATCTGAAGACTACTTCGAAAATGTGATGGGGAAATTCATTGTCCATAACAGGACATACTCATGAAAAACTGGCGTCAACTTGTTTTTTTACAATAAGAAATCGTCAAATTGCCCGCTCTCGCTCGTCGCATCAACATCGCTTAAATTATAAATTCATATGTCCGTCCGCTTATTGACAATGGAAATTAGCCAATGATCATGAGCGCGCTAGAATTTCTGCAGTTATTATAAAAATTCAGATCGCTGCTCTTTCCACGGTCGGCCATTTTGAATTAGATCCAAAGTACAAGTTTGAAATTCGGAGTTTGAAATTGTCTTGTGTATTAAAATCAAACTAAAGACATTTTAATACGATTCTTTGCTATTGCATGTTGTGTTGTTAAACTCTCGATTACTAGAGTTTTTAGCAGCTCCCATAGGTAACAGGCTGTTGAGATCTAGAAGCATTGCCGGAAATAGATCTGTTTTTTACGATCGATCAGTAAACTTGGAGCTCTTACTTGTATGAAGATCTTCCTGTAACTGTACAAGTTTATCAACCATTAAAAAACGCTCTGTGGTGAGAAATCGTGCGAATAGAAAAACTCCGTACTCTTAGAGCTAGATAGAACTGAACATATAATTAGCACTGGGCTCAGTGTTGACGCAAATATGGCACTAACAAAGAGAATTTACATTTGATAATCGAAATAAACCTGTGATTTTACTTTCTCTTCTCCCAGTGTTAGTAAGTAGACAAACTGGGAAAAAAATCCATGTATTTTGTTGAGTTGTAGAAACACTCGACAAAGTTTGGGAAAACTCGAAAAGGCTGTGGAAACATTTGCCTGTCGGTTCGTGTTCTTACAGCATTTCTCGTTCTCCTAAACTTCCACTCTTGTTTCCATTTATGAGCTCGAGATGTCTATGAGGTTGTAGTTGGATCTGAACTGCCGGCCCTATACGGGAATATTTTGGCACGTGAAATGGTCCACCCAAACCCACGTGACAATAGATTCCCGCCATATTCACATGAGAAAGACGCTGTGTCGGAGCTGTAACAGCGTCGAAAGATTATGATCGCTAAAAGCATTGACTCTGATCTGCTTCGGTATCTCGTTTCTTATTATGTCTACTACGGAGTCGAGAAATAATATCTTTACTCGATTTCCAACCATTTATCCACATATCATTCAGTATGTATTGAACTTCTACTACATGGTACAAGAGAGGGGGGATGGAGACTCTCCCCTGGGTGTTTTTCGTTGTGATAAGACATACGTGCATAATTACGTGCAAAACGTAAATTATTTTGCGTCTAATAGATATCCCTCAGCTTTCCCTACAAGATGACATATTTCTTGTCGGTCATGACATCACTTGACCTCAAATGACTTTATTAAGTCCGCCATCTTGGAGCTCCCATCATGGATTGCATTTTTTTCTCAGAAATTCAGAAAAAAATGAATTGATGGAAAATTATCCAAAAATGATACTATAATGTAAAAAAAAGTTACTACCGTTACGGTTCTGCAATGTGGGTGACGAAACTAAAAACAAAATGAAGAACTCTGTTAAAAAAAGGTGAAATTTGGTTTAACATACTTGTCAAAATACGTTTGTTCTGGCTGTGTCAAATGAAGTAGAGAGCCGGGGAGGACGGCGAGCAATAACATAGCCCCATGTTTCAGCTTAACAGAGTAAGTTTTCTTTTCAAAATTTGGAGAAAACATCTAGGGCGAAGGGGTAGCATCTCCCCCTCCCACCCCCCCGCCTTCCTTGTAGGCCCGCGTGCTTGTAATCTTACATGATCCCTTGTCATTCCTTTAATATATTGACACACCTTAAAATGTAGAAGACGCTAGTCTGACTGGTTTTGATCGCCATTTTTGTCTGGTGGGCACACTGGTTTACGGTTTTCGCCCGAAATTCCGTTCGCCCGAAACCCTTTCGCCCGAACTGGAAGACGATTCGTCCGAACAAAAAGTCGTTTCTCACGGACTCAAAGTCGATTCGCCCGGTATATTCTATGAAGATATAAGTCATAATATGTAAGTCGATTTATAAAATATGAGTCGTGTAGCGCGATCAAAACTATTCCCGATCGATATAATGACATGCATCACGTTGTCAGAAATGAATACTGAACATGCAAATTTCTTCTAAGCATGCAAGAAACCCAATTAAACCGGCCCGGTGCAATAGCTGAGGCAAAAAAAAAAAACACGTCAACGTACTGTAATGCAACAATTTATTGAATATGATCAATAGACCTATTTGCGTGATACTACGATAAATATTTACTTCTAAGTCTATATAAACCTAACCTTACCTATTTACAATTGTCTATTATAATTCCTAACCGAATCTCAACCTATTTAAAACTATAACGACGTGTACGGAATATAAATATGTTGACTAATAGCGAACGATAAATTATTCCTAACCGAACCTTAACCTATTTAAAACTATAACGATGTGTACGGTATATGTATTCACTAACAGCAAACAATGAATTATTTCTAAACGAACCGTAACCCATTCAAATCGAACCATTTAAATCTATCGCGACACGAAGGTATAAATATATTAACTGATAGAACTTAAACCGTGACTGAACGGACTGGTCCATTAAGATGGCTGCATGCCTTTAGTAACTGTTGAGCGGTTTTTTCCTTGGAGGCGTAATCGTCTCAGAGATAAAAAATCTTGGCCTGAAGGCGGCTATAGGTTTTTCTTTGTATACGTTTTAACTTTCCGTCAGAGACGAGTCTAACCTGAAGCACGGAAAGCTTGGCCTCTCTGTGCAGGTGCTGGATGAGAAGGTAAAACGGAATGTGTACTCTGCCCCCAGCTCGTCGGTTTAGGCCGTGGTGCCAGCCCTCCAGGTCGTTGTTGGTGCGGATGGCCTGCCCGTACACACTCCAGTCCTTTGGCGGAAAGGTAGTGCTTTCAATCCACGTCGATCCGATGTAGGAGACCAGCCTCTTCATGCCATTGGTACTTGCCCTCAATCGCAACTTGGCAAACGCTGCTGGTATCTCGCCGGCCAGCAGGAACGGCATTGCCATCAGTTTTCGGATGAGTCGGTAGGTTCCATCATCCTGTTCACAAGCAGCTGCAAGTCCCAGCTCTTGAACCTACAAAGAAGACAAATTCTTAAATTGACAGATTTTCTTTGACTCGGGGGCTTTGTCAGTTGTCATCAGCCAAAATATGTTTTCGTGTCTAAAAAACCTGAGAAAAACCATCCATTTTTTTTTTAACAATTGCTAGATTAGAGCACTGAAACTGTCAACAAAGCGGACTACAACTTGAAAAGGCTCGGTGTTTTATACCTTTCTCCACACCGTCTGGGTCCAGTGGAAAACACATCCCATGACTATCGCCCCTGGTAGAACGGCCTTAACTGCCGACCACATCGCTCTTTCAAAGTCCAGCACTACTCGTTGGACTGACGGCTCATTAGGAAGCAGATTAACGATGGCTCTGAGAACCTAGAAAATTAAAATAAACGTAAAAAGGGGTTTAATCACCAAAACTTGGTACTTGTTTTGCACACTCCTCTGCCCGCACGAACGCATTAATGGTGAGCAGCTGGGTGAAGGGCTTTCGGACGAGCTTAAACGTGCCATCGACGTACCAGGTTTTGGCTCTGGAAAGCTGCTCAAGCTGCTGGCTGGTGGCGAATACAATGTGTCTTCTGTTTTTGACGCGTAGGTCAGATTGGAGAAAATCCGATGGAATGCGGTCCTCCTCTATCTCGAAGTTTAGGTTTGTTGGATCGTCTGGGCGCAGACGCTGACGGAGTCGATTAGCCGCCCTCGCCAGGTGCAGGGGCTTGGACAGAACAGGACATGGTGCTGGTGTAAGTTCTTCTAATAGAACCTATTTGAAGGAAGAAAAACGCACACCATTTCTAAAACTATACTATCACTTAAATAACTAGTTTAGCTTAGTTTATTTTCTTTGTCCCACAAATTTACATTTACAAGAAAAAAAAAAAAAAAAGAAACAAAAAACCGTGCGACAGGAGGCAGAAACAGGGCAAAGTCTAATTGACATCGACCCCCTGAGACAAGTTTCAAAAAGGTATAAAAATATTTCACACTATACAAAAAAAATACAAAGAAAAAAAAAGAGCTGCTAACAGCTGCTTTGGTGAAATACAGTCACTTTCAATCGAAAAATAATTGAGTCTAATTGAAAAATCACTAAGATCTAAGATCCAAGTAACGAATTACGAAATGTTATCCTTTTCAAGAACGCGGGTCAATAAGTATCTGAACCACCCTAATATTCTGGTACTTGCGCGGATGAATTGAATTCTCCTTTCATTCGTAATCAATCGACGATTAACTCGCCAGATAGAGAGGGGAGGAGGGAGGAAAGGAGACCGTACAATATTCCCTTCACATAAGCTACGAGCCGAAAAAGCGAAAAAGAAAAAAAAACGAAGTTCTCTCTTTAAGCAGCGCTGGATGTTCACATTACACGAAACCGTGGCATAATGCTGTATTCATCGATCAACTCGCCATGGATGTAAGAAAAGAAATGTTCCATGCCGTTTATCATGTCAATCTATGCCATTAACTGGTACCATAGTCACGTTAGAAAAATACCGGGCGAATCGGCTTTGAGTCCGGGCGAATCGACTTTTTGTTCGGACGAATCGTCTTCCAGTTCGGGCGAAAGGGTTTCGGGCGAACGGAATTTCGAGCGAAACGACCAGTTACCGGCACACTCGTCGAGAATAACGGGTTTAGTACGAGAATCAAATATGAAATATTTCCTCAAGAATGTAACTTTACTTGCCAGAAAATTAAAATAGGCGGACAAAAATAATTCAACCAGTAGCAAAGTGAAGCAGTCATACTGAATGTCAAACTTACTGTAAACTGCAAACGTACTGCGACAATAATAGTTTCCCAGAATTTGAACTTTACAGAGATATGCAAGAACATTTTCAAAGAATTTTTGTCAGACAACTAGCATTTTTAAGAGCGTAACAGAAGTTCCATGCTCGTCACGCAATCTCCAAAAACTCGGACTTTTCCTAAAGGCGCCTTGTTCGTACCATAGTCTGTCAATCCCTTGGTCAAACCTAAAGCTTTAATATTGACTGAACGAATCCAAGAGTAATTTCCTTAAAAAAAGCAGTTGCTTCCTTTGTTTTCATGTCCCAGTGACTAGCACCAACCACTTCCTATATCGATCAGTTGTCATCACTTCCGCTTTATCATTCTGATGCATGCAATTATTACACGCATGCGCAGGATTTGTTATGAACTAAAAATCCAAGATGGCCGGAGACGGTGATAGAGAGATGATCCTGGCAAACTTTCAGGTAAACGTTGATTCTGTTGTATTCTGTGTGTCTTCCTCTGGATTCGAATTCTTTTCTTTATATCTAATCAGGGCATAACGGGAATCGAGAACCTTGATGAATGCATTACACTTCTGGACCATCACAACTGGGACTTGACGGTAGGAAGTGATTTTACTTATGAAGTGTTCATTTTTATTGCATTCGATTCGTTTCCTCTGATTTGGCCATTGCCTTTACAAATCTTTTTCCTAGGCTTGTGTGAACTCCGTCCTGGCCGACGAGACAGATTCGCCATTACGGTTTGTGTAACACTGTACTGACAATGTTAAATGAAATGCATGTGTATCGATAAAAAAGCCAATGCTTTTCCAGCAGAACTAACTAGTGTATATGACGCGATCTCTGTGCATTTTTCAGTCCTGATTTATTCACTACGTCAAGTCATTCATCGAAATATATTGTTCAGTTTATTGTTTCATTTCAAGATATAAATTCCCGAAAAAAAAAAAAAGCTACAACGTTAAAAAATAAAAAGAATTCTTCATTATTAGTAATTTACTGGTAGACAATGATTTAATGAATTTACTATCGAATGAAAACCTGAGTTAATTACTACCGTGGCCTGGCACAAAACACCATACGTTTGTCAGACCTAAAAATTGCTGCAAATTAGGCCCAGTTTACACCTCGAATTTTACGTGCACTGAATCTAATTGCCGAATTAAGTGCAGGTGAAATGTGACATTTGAATCAAGTAAATGCGACAATTTGAATTAAATGCAAATTCAGTCAAATATTCAACTGATCCAGTGGAATATACAACTGAAGTCTGACAGTTGATTTAAACGCCGCATTTTACATATGCCGAATCTAATTCATAAATTATGTTAAATTGTATTTCAGTCATTCAGTAATTCCACAAGTTTGTGCTGCATGACATGCACGCAACAAGCTGAAGGGAATTTTTGGTGGCAATTGTAGCAGGAGATGTAGAAGGAAGGCTGTTGATGATGCCAATATGTGTGGTTCTTGCTTCACTTCAATTGTGCAACATAGTCATGCAAAACCAATTACTTTTCGGCTGTCAAGCAAAAACCACTCTATGCGACCTGACATGCAAAGTAGGAAAGCAATATGGCTACTGTTGAGGAAAATAGTGTATGCGGTTGCATCTCTTCAGCAAAGTTACATAGAAGATGGAGGGCGAAGTCTATGAACTTGAATTTGATTGGGAAAGTGAAACAAAAATCAGAGTTTAGAGGTAATGCACTGCAATCTGCATTATAAATCGCCACATGCTGTTTGCGTGAATGGTGTTTGAAAGGTATGAACGATCTAATTGCAAAATGTGCTCCTTATCATTGTCAGCTGCAGTGGTGGGAAAATTGAAGCGGAGTGTGGGAATGAACATGTCGCTCACACTCAACAATTTTGATTTGGTACAAAAAATGTGACGTTTAAATCAAATGCCAAACTTATTAATTCTAGTCGACTCAAATTAGTATTAGATTCAGCGCATTTAAAATGTGACGTTTAAACCAGACCTTAAAACTGCTAATTTAGCATTATTTTACATATGAAAGTACCAATATACTTAAATCCATTTGATTACATAATAAACCATTTTTTTCTATACAGGTTTCATAAGTATGCTTACACAATGTACACAGAATATATATACACAGTGCATGTATACAATTTACACACAAAGTAATTCCCTGGCCAAACAGACACACAACTAGCTGCAAGTTGAACTTGTGTAGAGACTTGCACTGGGTGGCCAAACGGACCTGCAAGTTTCCTCACAAGTCCACGCAAGTCGCAAAAAAAACCCCAACCATTTCAAGGTCACCATATTGAAAACCCTGCATACATTGTTATAACAACGAATGGATGTTACTCAACTTGCTTCGACTTGGGTTGGGTGGCCAAACAGTGAAAAACTTGTGTCAACTTGTGGGCAAAGTCATCGCAAGTCAATGCAAATGCATGCAAGGCCTGGCCAAATGGGGTCCCAAGTGAACCCAAGTGTCTACTTATGAGTCTGTTTCGTGAGGGTTAATGGTGCTGTTACACTAGGCAATAAACATGGCTTGCAATTTTGTTGTGATGTGCAATAATTGCCCAGTGTATCATCAAATGACTATGCATGTCTTGCAATGTTTTTGTTCCAGTAGTGGTGCACAAATTAAATGATCAAGTGCTAACTTTTCTGCACAGTTACAGTGATGAAAAATGTTGCAAGATATGTTTGAATCAGGGGGTATTGTACCAGGTATTTTCTTGTGCAATGCCGCAACAAAATTGTAAGACAAATTACAAGGAAAATGGCCTTGTGTAACAGCACCTTTACATTGTGTATGTTGTATACAAACACATTGTATACTCGTAGTCGCATGCCACTTTACCTTACTTGATTCATCCTTTTCTAAATTTCACACTTTTTTTTTGTGAGCAGTGCCTGTATTATTGCTACTGAACAATGTCCTAAGACACTGAAGGTAACCTAACTGATCCAGGAATAAATGATGGAACCTGTATGTGTAGCTTTTTCATGTCAGTTGCTCATATACTGTAGCTGGAAAGCAGTGTATAGATTAAACCTTCAGTTTAACCTTGACCATCAACATTTCTTTTCTGAACCGAGGTTCTAGCCTGCAAGCAGGATCTTGTGCATTGCGGCTTGAGCTAAGGCGATGAGCAAATTTGTGAGAGACGAGTTGGTGGGTGGGGTTAGCTGGTGAGGGGCCTCCGGCTCACAGACTACTATAGGTTCACTTTCTTCAGTAGAAGTTTAATTAATTTTACAGACCACTTTTAGTTCTAGAATTAGTATAAACAGTGCTACATGACATCAAGTGTTACTTTATTACTTTTTCTTCAACTGTCTAGTGTGCCAGAGGCTCCCATAGTTGACGAATCTTTAGTTACTGATCAGTCTTCAGCGGTGCCGTCTGTAGCTTCAGTTTCTGTTGGCGAGGTGGTTGGAAATGCAATCCCTCTGTGCCCGTCTTCAAGAAGAATAAAGGTTCTAATTGAATGGAGAGATAAGACCATTCCTGTGACATTAGATGACAGTGAAACAATAGGTATTGTCAGGGTTTTTGATTTTTAATTTGTACCTCCTTATGCGTGTACATGTATGAAAAAATTAGCCTATCAGATTGATTGTTTTCCTTAAAATGCATGTGGGCAAAATGTTAGGCACAATCATATGTACAATTGGGTTGGTTGAACCCTGAAGGAGGCATTAATTCCAAAATGTCAGTAATGATTTTTATTATACGTGTAATACACTGATTCCAGAAAAAACCGGAAGTTGTACGCAAGCGAGGCTTAATAGCCCTCGAACTTTCAAAATGGCGGACGAAATGCTGGGGAAGAACAAAAAAATTCGAGTGTATGTAGGTTAGAGCTACTTGTCTGGAGCAAATGTGGTAAAGAAAAGGAAAGAGTTGGACACAAGTGTTGTGCGGCTGCAAACTCTAATAATCGAAGCAAAAACTGACCTGATTTATCATTTCCATGACTGAGTTTCCTTCAGACAAGCTAGCCAGATAAACAAAGAGGAAAAAAGTGGGAAATACTTATGCAAAGGGGAGATGTCTATTTTACCTCGGTAGGAAATGATTTTTGTTGTTCCGAGCACTTCTTGCCAAGTGATTTTAAACTGAGTACACTTTTTGAAACTGGAAGCCGTACCCTCGGCTTTCCCTTGGGCAAAAGTTGATGAGGAATCTCTGTGTAGAGCGAAATATGTGATACATCTGAGTCCGGCATATGAATACCCATCAGCTTCAATCAACTTAGGAATTAATCAGTTTTCATGCCTCTGAGGTAAACAAAAAACATTTCCCAAAAACAATGTTGAATGTGGAAGAACATTAGTGATTTAAATACAGCCATTGATGAATTTTGAATATTTTTTACCCGCTTAATATTTCAGCAAGATCTGGCTTTTAGGTTTAATCTTTAGGAACTAGCAGTGTCAGATAAATTATTGCATGGGCCAATTTCCTGTACTTGATGTTGGGGAGCCAGCCCATTAATTATTTACCTGAAGTTTTTTTAGGCTGAATTTGAAAACATAAGGTGCAGAATAGACTGCAGAGAGACAAAAGGTCAGACACCCAAGACCTGGACACCCAAAAGTGAGCTTTACTCTGAATTAAAGTCTGACAACACATTTTAAGGCCTTGTAGGAATTTTCCTTAATGTCGTAGATTTGATAGACAGCTTGTACTGGCAAGCAGGAAGGTTATAATCTTCATCCCTTCTATGCAACCAAGTAAATCAGAACTGACTATAATTTTAATACCAATTTTCTAAGGAAGACTGTTTTCCAACCATGAACCAGAACTGCAAATGTAAGAATACAAGCTTAAATGGCTATTAGGAGAATAAATGGATGGCATATATTTGAGAGTGTAACTCCACTAAGGTTGTGTAGAGTTGTTAATCAACCCTCGATAGTGAGCTATTTGCTTGTAAACTGGCAGAAAAAAAGTTATCTGATGTTTATTTGTCATTTGGTAGTGACTTTAAACAGAGTACATGATATTGTTCATCAATGGTAATTAAATATTTGTTGATTTCCACCGTACTGAAATTGTGTATTATGTGGCTTCATGTTCTATTTTCTGGCACAGGGTGTAGCATAGAAGGACACATGGTAGAGCTGGTGTATAATTTTGACCTCATCGAGAATTTCCTACATTGTATGATCTTATAGATTCCCAATTGTTTTGAACTATTTTGAAATATTCATTCAAATATTCATTACCACAGAAAAACTAGAAGTAGCTGAATTCTCTCATATTAGATGCTGGACAAACTTTTTGGACATTTGATATACATTATTTATTCTGGCTTTAGCAATAATCGCATCGTGCAAGGCCATCTCTAAGCATTAGGTAAGCCAATTCATATATAATATATTTATCATAAATTGTTCAATATTCTTTAGCATCTCCTTCCACCATTCTATGTCCAAGGCAATTTGCTCATTAAAAATTTGCAGTTACTTCCAATTTATAGCCAGGAAATTCCAAAGTCTGTCCACAACAAAAAGTAGTTGTTGTACATGGTACATCATAAACTGAAGTTCATATGACTCATGTTTACTTTTAAACCAGTGTCAAACATTTTGCATATTGATTTTATAAGGCAATCTTTCATGGTCTCACTATCCATAACAATGACATTCCTAGCTTAAATTATTACATGGAGATTGCTCTAACTTGGGTCTGTAACCTGAATCCAGCTGGGGGACCCTGGAGAGGCCCCCAAAATTTCCCTTTTCTCTTGAACATCAAAAAAGCGTTTTGTTACTTGCACCTTTGTCTATCCCTGTTGATGCATTATTTCAGTGTACTTGTCCATTACTAGTTGCTAGTTTTCTAGGCCATCTTTCATGGCATGTGACCGATAATCTTTGTTACACTGTAGTACACTTCACTGATAATTTTATTGGTGATTTGACTGATGAATCAGCTTTGTGATTGCGTCCTACCCTGTAACGCAATGATGCTGTCACTCTACCGAACCCTTGCTTATACCATTCTTGGCGAGTAGATCGTGGTCTTGTTTGATACTCTGATTAGCATCTTTTGAACTGAAGGATTTCCCTTTATTCTCTAACACCAATTGTTAATTTATGAAGAGAGATTGGATGTTCTCTAACTTGAGAAGACTGAAGTCGTCAGTGAAAATGAATCAGCCGTAGGAAATTTGTTCAGGTGTTTTGTTGCAATATTCCCAATATCCGGCACAATTTTTAAATTTACTTCCCTATGTTCTTTCGAGCTCTTGCTTCGTCAGTTTTACTACTTTAAGCTACTTTAGCTTTAGTAAAGTATTCTTCGGGTCAGGGTCGTAAACTTTTACAATTTTCATTTCATTCAGATTCTTTTTCCTAAACCGACCATGAACAAAGTTCTTTTAGGCAATAAAAATGGTGAGAACAGGTTGTTTTTGCGCATATTGGAGATCGAGACAATCGAAGGATGGAAAATATACCCGTCTTAAAGTTCCTTTATTTTGCCCCTTTGGTTTATACGGCGACTTTTAAGCCAGAATTTCGATTGGCTGAGTGTCAATTTTTCAATGTTCTTCGCTCACACTGATGCCGGGAATATCATCAGAAGAGAGATTGGCCCTTCTTCTTCGTTCGCCATGTTGCTTTATTTACCGCAAGGGCTATTAAGCCTCGTTTCGGTGCAACTTCTGGTTTTTTTCTGGAATCAGTGTATTATGGCTGAACTGGCAGCTTGGTCCATAAACCTGCAAAAAAGAACTTCACCAATATTCCTCTAATATAGACCTCACACAAGTTCAATATCATATTGTAGAATGATAACTAACATTTTTAGTGCCCCATGGCCCAAGAAACTAAATTTATCTACAATGTACATGTACACTGTAGTTCAAGGCATCACACTATATATGACTTTATATTAATTCTTATTTACCAAGTGTGAAGGCTGTACTTGGAGAATATTGGCCTGGGGTCTTGACAGTATGGACCAAGTGCAGCAGAGGTCTTAAAAAAATGATGTGCAGGCTGTTAATAATTATGCTCCCAGTACAGTCCTGAGCAAGCGTGTTATTGCTTAATTACATGACTGAAAATGTTTAGAAAAAATGTTATGATCACAATCTGGAAAAACATTGGAAACTTCAGGAGTGCAATTCTGATGGGATGCAACTGTAGCCACATACTTTAATCTCGTGTTGAACAAAACAGAACAGAAAGAGAATTTGAAGAAAAAGAAAAGGCATCTTTTATGTGAAAGCAGTTCTTTGAGAAACATACTGTAAGCCATAAAACTATCAGAAAATCTTCAAGAGTGATTTGTGCAGTATCATGTGGGACAGTGCCCTGTCCAATACTGAGAGAATACAGTATTGGACCTGTAATGGAGCAATCTGATTGGTTGATTTTAGTTACTGGCTCTGAACTAACTTAGTTGTGCAATACTTATTTTATTCACAACCTTGTAGGGTCTTTCATCCCATTACATTCTGATAATAACCCCTGAGCTTATTATTTTTTTGTACAAAAGTCTTTTGAACTTTTTTGGTAAATGGCACTTCCACTACTTGGGGGAGGGCTTACAGCTGTATTATACAATAATGTCCCTTTCTGACTACTTGCTGGTGGTCTTGGTTGTTACAAGTTCAACTCCTCAGTCACACTAAAAAGGCCAACTGGTCTACCTACTGCCAGTTGGTGTGTTTAGGATGTTATCATTACTTTACAATTATATTTCTTTCATTGTTTGTTTACATTGGTCCTGAAAAGGCCCTGGAAAGCCCCTTTGGGCGGGTGGTCAATTAAGATTTTTTTTAAAGTAACTGTCTGCACAATGTAGTTTTTACATGTCCAGTGTATGTATTTGTTATTATATAATTATTTAAATTCCTAGGGACAATCAAACGAATGCTAGAGATACAACTAGGCATACCAATGGATGAGCAAAGCCTTCTGGGTTGGCCAAACCATCTAAACTTAAATGATGAGGTGAGACTTCCATAGTGCAGTAGGTAAAATAGCCTATGTCATAACTTGCTCGAGTTTATCATACACAGTCTTTCTTTATCTTCTTCTCTACCCTTTGGTGTGTTTTTACCCTTCCAATAAGCTATTAGTTTGAGGTTCCTTCAATTTGAAGATATTAATTACACACGACATCGTACACATGTATGTGCATTGTAAAAGTGACTTAAAACCTCTTGACATACAAGTAGACTGTAGCTCCTTAAAATTGGGTACATTACTAGCTTTCTACTATTAATATTACAGTAGTACATAAACTGTTGACTATCAAACTCTGTGGTAAATTAACTCATACATTCTGGTACACCTACTTGGATAGGTATAATTAGGTCTTGGCAATTTTTAAATTAAACTCCTTGCAAAAGTCTGTCAATAAACTATCAACACAAGCAGGCTAATATATGATACTGTACTGTACAATGGAAAATGAATGTTTCACAGACATGTCGTTACTCTCCTCAAAAGCCCATGAGTCTCCTAAATAATGTTCTGGTGGTACATGCAGACATTTGAATGTGTACTTTCTATCACATGAACGTCACCTCATTTTTGTTTGCTGACAAACTCTACAGAGTGTACTAAGCACTTTAAGCTTAAGAGAAGAGACAGCATTGGTTTTAGTCAGCCGTTTGGTGACAACCACACCAAAAGAAAGTCAACCATGTTCGGTTAAAATAACTACCGTCAATGGTGAAGCAAGGTAAATGTGAAATCATATCATGTTGTGTTTTCATTCCAGTTGGTACATTCAATATATAAACAATAGCCTCCATTGGGTGCGTAAATATGCTCAGATATTTGTCTGCGGACATTATCTGTTCCGAGAAGTGAACAGTTTTCTGAGAGCGTAGCTCAAGGAAAACTGAGCTTCGAGGAACAGATAATGTCCAAGGACAAATATTCGAGTATATTTTCGCACCAAATACAGTATAGAGGCTATTGTGTTTATTATCCTTCATTTACTTTTTGCAACACGCCCAGGTTTGAAAATTGGAGAATATCCTTGGGTATTCCCCAGTTTTAGCTGGGGAATATTCAGTCATGTGATGCGTTTAGACCAATCGCACATGAGCGAAAATATTTGATGGATTATAAGCTGTTATAACTCCTTGATCATACCCACCTGTACATTTACATGTATGCACAAGTACAACTGTCACCATTCTGTTTCCATTTGTTCCTAATGGAAGATACCCACAAAACCAAACCCTGAACTTAGTTTACTTCTGAGCAACTGGTAACCATCATTCACTTCTTTCCAGCTAATAGGAACAACTTGCCAACCTGTTTAAATTGTTGCATTTACCAATAGAGAATTAATGTACATGTACTACTAACAGTTGACGATACATGTGATCAAATGCAAATCCAATATTACATGCATCACATCTTACATCTATCTGTTTGATGTGTAGTCTACTGGCTGATGTGAAACCTAAACATGTACATGTAATTGGTGTTCTGGTTTTTACATTTAGTTTCCGGTATGGTACATTTATAATAAGCCCCCTATTTTATAGTTCATTTATTTTACGCAGGGCCCATTTTGATAGCAGTTTTTACAACTGAAATGGTCATCCTGCATAGATATGTTTATTTATTATTATTATTATTATTATTATTATATTATCATTATTATTGTCATTGTTATTATTATTATTATTTTTATTATTTATTTATTTATTTATTTATTTATTTCGCTCCCCTCCCTCTCAAGAGGTCTTGAAAAGAAATATTTCCATGTACCTCATCGGACCAAAAACAGTATGTAAGAGCTTTATGTTATGCCTTTTTATGGTGATTATTGTCGCTGATGAATATTCTTATTTCATTAATTAAA